>NC_041400.2:142927820-143227820 GCF_900747795.2 Erpetoichthys calabaricus | reverse complement strand
AGTTTAGTGTACATAAATGAAAATGTACCATATACCTCATCTACAGTATATTTTATTTAATCATATAGTAACTGTAATTTTATTATTTTTAAACCCTTTTGTTTGTGTTTAAGAAGTTCTTTTTTGGAGTACATACAAGATTTTTAATTGTACCTGATAAGTTGACCTGCACTTAATAACAAACAGAGCAGAACAAAACAAATTTTCCACTCAAAGTACCATTTAAATATAAATTCATTTTTTGTGTTTGCCTTTAAAAGCTGCTGTACTCCTATAATTACAAAATCAATACTTAAGTGAAACTGTTTTCTGAGTTTTAAGAATTCCCTGCCGTGGTTACTTTAGGATTATATATTTGACAGCTTGTTATCGTTAATTTTCTTATACTTATTGTTATACCAATAATTGGTTAAAATACTGCCATCACCTTTAGGATATAGTGCCCATCAGACCTTGCTGGTAAAACCTTTATTATTATGACGATTATGACTTTAGCTTAAAGTAGTGAATAATTAAACCTGACAACAGTGACATTGTACTTGGATCTGCAGTTTTAGTTTAAAAAATTCTGGAGAGCTAAGAAATGGTCATGAATAGTAAGGCACTGATGTACGAAGCAGATAACATATTCACAGGGTCAAAAGCCAATTCTATTGAATGGTATGATAAAAGAGATGGAAACTTAATAGTTTTATGAAAGATGAAGTTACTAAATTCTTTTTGAAAAGTTTCAGGTACTTAAAACTTACTTAAATATATAAAGATCGTCCAAATACATAAAGCTACCTTTCTTTAGGTGGGTGTGGTGGCAGAAGAAACCACATATCGTATGAGAAATTGACCTTCCCCTACTTTATGTGGAAAAAGTTGAGCCATATGAAAAAACAGGCCATAAATATCACAGCCATAGGAATTTCAGTGAAAAAATGGACAAGGATATCCTTTTCATTTAATCCTTCAATAATTTTTTAAGAGCTGGCTTCAGCCCATCTGTCTATAAGAACACAATTGGACTTCAGGAGACACACTCACCAAACATCGATATTTATACATTTACTCAATAGTAAGATGATGTTCTTTTTATGTTAACTGCAGATTTCCACAGAAATATTTGAGTAATGATTCATTTTAACTACAGTAAAAAGTACACTGTAGGTAAATTGTTTTGTGAACTCAATTTCAAATGAAGATTGATTTCCTGTTGGCATGTGTATGTTCACAGTTACTGTATGAACAAACCAGGAAGTAAAACAGATGCAAAATTTAAATATGGTTTTCATTTGTGTAGTGTGGAAAACAAGCTCTGCAGGGATTTTAAATATGGAATGCATTGATGATCCACAATGCATACGTTACAACTCAAATATGATGCTACAGGTAAAGGTATATGCATACATGTAAGAAAAACAAGTAGCAGCTTGCTTTTAATAAAAAGGAAAAATCAATTTTTTCTTCAATCTCAACTACAGTTGTAGTGGTTGTGTCATCACAGACTGGAGACAGTGAAATGTAATCATGCAACACGTTCTCCAAATATATCCTTTCTCAACTCAAAAATCATTTTGTTTATCCTCCATTTTCACTACATGCTGAACTTATGACTATTAGCTCACCTGGTGAAAATGTTAGATCCAAGTGTCCCCCACCAGATAGCTGCTCAGCAAAAATTAACTAATACATCTCATAAAACAGCATTAAGCCTAACAAAGTGGCACAGGGAAAAATGCTCTGCACAGCCCTTAAGAAAAATAAAATCTGTTAAGCATAGATTACACCACAACGGTTTAATAGCAGTCTTAAAATAAACGAAAACACTGCAAGCTCCGCTCAATAAATACACAAAAATATAAGGCTACAAAACTTCTAGTGCAATGGACTGGCAAAGCCCCACAAACCCCAAATTATACTGACCCACTGTCATAGGATAACGGCAGAGTCCTCCTTACTCTTTCTGGATTAAACATTTGGCGGTCACACAAAACCTACATTCCTACATTAAAGCATGAACTTGCCAGACATTGAAATGAGTATGGTCTAGTAGTAAAGGGGCTGGACAATAACCGACAAAGAATCAAGTCCAATCATTCCTGATTAATGACTTAATGACAGAAGAGTAAGTCACTTGCTCCCTATAGAAAATTTACCAAACAGAATTTAGGGTGTGTTTGCTGAAGGAAAGAGTAGCATGATTGATAAGAAAATAGAACACATATGTTGTCCTTTATTTGTTTATTTATTTTTTTGAAAACAGGGACCACAATACAATAGCGCAAGTACAAGCTCTGTTTCGTATACAATATTAAAAATGAATCAAGACATCCATACAGCATAATATATATTGTATCTAGGTCAGGCTTTTCCACAGTCTTACTTAAAACTTACCAAAAAGAAATTCTCTCTTCTTTCCACGAGTAATCTTTTTCTAAATCATTCCAAACATAGCACCTGTCAAAATCTCATAGCCTTATGGCCCTACAGCACTTCTCAGTCAAGTACCGGACCTCTCAAAGGAATACTGCACACTCAACTTTACTGCTTCTTTGGGTGGTAGAGGGAAGACACTGGGTGAGCTGCAGAAACTGGCACATGACCATAGTCAACATCTTAAAACAGACTGAAGCAATCGCTTAAAATTAACATCAAGTCTTATAATTAATAATTTTTATGCCCTCCCCTACACTGAATGTTAAGCATTTTTCTAGTGTACAAAAACATTATTTATTATACAGTATATAATGATAATTATCATTACAATCAATGTCCAAAAAAATTTTTTTTGATCACATTGCCTACTGCTAACAGACAATATATAATATGAATCTTGTGCACCAAAATGAAATTGTTACACTTTGTAACTAAGCAATGTATAATGCAGCATGATTTTTATTAGAATGAATTATGAAGTTTCTACAAGGTGTGTTATACTTTTATTCAGATGTTCAATAAAATTGTAATGTAGGATCAGGGCTAGTGAAATTTGCTTTAAAATTTAATGACTGGAAGGCTATTCAGCCTAAAACTCATTCACACTAGGCACTAGACATGACAAACTAATTTAACAAGAATGACAATTTCACAATGAATGAATTCTAATATGCTATGTAATCCTGTATGGTTAGCAATCTGTCTGATTTCTATGGTGACCTTCCACTGGATAAGACAGGTTTTTAAAAATGGATGAAAGTTATAATTTATTCATTTACATGCAATCCCCATACAGATAAACAACAATTAAATAACTGTCCAGAATATTACTTTATCTAAGATTTTATCATTGTTTCTTCTGTAAACATTTCCTTTATAATTAATTCATATGACACCATAACTTTCTATTTGAAATTCTGATTACCATCATTTTCTATATTTCATTTTCCTGGACAGCTGCTGTTCCACAAAAGATTCCATTTAATTAGCTTTGGTGTCACGCTGCTGCTGTTTTTATAATACCTTATTTCTTATCCTTCCAGCATGTTATCTAGTGCCGATACCTACTTCAGACTACTTCCTGCAACTGTAATCTGTAAACATTCCCTACAAAATGTATGACATCTGCAGAAGACATTGAATCAGTATCTGGTGCTTTGTAGAACTGAAAGTGCTAAAGGCTAGGATCTTAATCTTAAGAGTCACTGTTCACCTAGCTTTGAAACTAGAGGCAAACACCTGCTGTTGTACTGAGCAAATGCAACTGAAATAATTACTAAAATTAACCAATAACAGCTTCAGTCACATTATATTCTAATTGCTTTAGTCTTGTTTATTCAGACTTTGTTTTTTAATGCTCTGTCTGGTCTAATCTCTTTTAAGTCTTTCTTTTCTTGACCAATAATTAACATGGCACCCTCTTTCTCTCCTTTCTTTTTCATGCAGGGTAGGAGTCATCACTACCTCAACCAGCCAGATATCAAAACTGAACAGGCAGACAGAAAATGGAAGAGTAGGTTTTTACTTAAATGTATCCTTTCCATTTAGCCTCCTGCAAATGTTTTTTAATGTACATGAGTGTGTGCAAATAGTGTCTATACATTCAGTGTACAGTATAGTCATGAAGTCCATGTTGAATTTACAATGAATAATGTACAGTTATGTTGCGCCTACACATTTAATGGAAAAAATCAATGCACTTATTCAATACTTACTCTCTAAAAAGATAATGTCTTTGCACACACAAAAACTTGAACAAAAAAGTGACACAATTTTTAAATGTAAACCCCTAAACTTATACTTTACATTAATGTTAATTTTATAATGTATTTCCAAAAAACAAAAAAAAAATCATTTGACAGTTACTCCATCAGCATAGGCCCTTCTATAACTAACCATTTTGCTTTTCTACATAGAAGCCAAGTTATTTTTCATTCAACATTTATACTAAATGTTTATACTAAAAATCACAAAATAAAAATCTACAAGTTTTGAGTAATGCAACCTGAAGAGTTCTAATATTAACCTCATATTAAAATAAAACATACTGCAGGTTATTGTGCTTTTTATATAGTAGTGCACGGTCGCTCAATCTATATTATCAGCTTAGAAACAAAAAAGGCTGCCCACATACTGTAGAATCAGCTTTCTGATCTTTAGACTACCACTGCTTAGAAATATGCATTAACCAGCATCAAAGACTAAAATCAATGGTGTATATGCTAAAATTAACATGTGAAAGCTTCTTCTCTTATAAGTACTATGTGACATGAATAAATCGCCTAATAATGAATGAGCCAAAATCTCAAAATTTTACTGTTTCCAATCACAATTTTATATAAAAGAGAAACACACTTATTTTTCACACATTACTCAATGATAATTTTTCAGTTATAATATAATTAATATAAATACTTTACTGGATTATTTATTTTGCACAGCTCTAAACCATTAAAATGTGTCATTTTAAACATTATACCTGTTAACAAGACATGCTCAGGAAAAATAGTTTATCTTTAGATCATACACACCATAAATAAATATTTAAAACAATATCTGTTCTTTCATCCATTTTTATTTTTGAGGCTACACTTTACCAGAGCACCACTGCCAGCAAAAAGGTATCTCTGCAGCAGGCAATATACCAGTTCATCATAGTGCACACTTATTTATATGGGGTCAGTTAACAGATACAAAATAGCCTATTGACTTATGAGAAAAACCAGAGCATCAAGACAATATTATTATCTGGATGTCATAATTCCTATTTGCTATTAATTAATTTGCTTTTAATTAATTTCCTATTAATGAAAAACCATAGCAAGTAAAATGAGTCACTGAGACGTGCATTTCCAATAATGAAGCTAAACTCCACTTGTGGGGTCCATATTAATTTGCATAAAGATAAAAACACAATGGCACGTTTCAGTGTTAGTTTTATTGCTGTGTTTCAGCTGGGAGCAAAAGCATCTGTCTGATTCTTAAGACCACAACACAGGCCAGAGTTCTGCAATCTTGAATTACAGGATATCAAACACATAGCTGCACTTATATTTTACTTATAATACCTGTAAAAAATTGTCAATTCAAAAGCACAAATAAAAAAAAACGCAATCAATATAAAGGGACAATACCTCAAAAAATGTTGCATCCTCTTCCACAAGTGTCTATATTAATAGTCTTTTGTGCACAAGAAATTTGAAAATAAAGCCAACTGTTATGAAAGTATTTAACATGCAGTTTGCTAAAGATGGGTGGAGTGGTGGCTCTGAGGCAAGGGATCTGCACTGGTAATCGGAAGGTTGCCAGTTCGATTCCTGTAAATGCCAGAAAGGACTCTGCTCTGTTGGGCCCTTCAGCAAGGCCCTTAACCTGCAATTGCTCTGTCCTGGGTATGACGTTAATCTGCATCCAGCCCTGCATGTAGGCCCTCCAGCCTGCAGGGAAAAACCTGGGGTTGGTGGCAGAATTGGCACTACAGCCACCATAAAAAACCTTGCACTAGTTCCACTCCATCTGAACTAATGTGGTACTGAGGTGTCACCTGTTGCATGGCTGCACTCGGGTCCTAATCTGGATCCCGAGTTGATTTGTCATGTGGTGTGTGCGGCAATGCGCTGTTTCGGCGCATGCTCCTAACCTCTCTCTCTTACTAAATATCTGTTTAATGAGAAATAAAACTATTCTTGTTATTGGCAGGTGCAATGATTTGATCTGAGTGTACTTACTAAAACATGGCTGTGACAGAATTATACCACTGCCTTAGTTAGGCCTTAATTTATTCCTTAACAGGGCAAGGGTACATTTGGAGAGTGATTTTTTTTTTTTTTTAAATGAATTTCAGTTTTTCAAACAGAATTATACAGGTTTTGGACCTTTTTATTCTTATCTAAATTTTAGCTACATTACACTTGACAAAGACATCATTTAAAATAAAGCAGTCTTCATAACTAACTTCAATATTCAGAAACAGGCAAACCTAAGTCTGCAATTCAACATTACCAAAACCAAGAAACTGGTTTTTGATTTTCAACACACCAAAGAGCATTACTTAATGTGCGAATATGGAGATGGCAAACTATTTGGGGGTCCTCATCAATGACCAGCTGGAGAGGTCTAGTGAACCAGAAGAACTATATAGAGAAGACTCTGTTCATCACCTTTGAGGTAGCCATTTTTCTACAATGTGGTGGGCTGGGCCAGAAACATCACTTCAGGAAATGTTCCAAAGATCCAACAAGTTAATTAAATAGGCAAGCTCATTTGTGAGATGCATTCTCAACCCACTAGAGGTAGTAGCTGAGAAGAGAATGAAAAAAAAATGAGTGCCATTATAAACGAACAATGCTGTACATCCTAATTTTGCCAGGATATCAGAGTACTTTTAGCTAAATAGTTACTCAACAGAAGTGTGTCAAGAAAAACTACTAGGACTCCTTTACTTACAGCATTATGCATTTATAGTTCCCCACTGGGAATGCTATCTTAAAGCAAAGACAGAGGATATTTCATATTTTTGTGCTTCCTACATATGTTTGAGCAGGTTGTTGTCTGTTTTAATACTTCTTGAACTTCTATGAAAAGCTATCTTTCTCTTAAAATAAAACACTACAAACAAGGTTGGCTAGACTGACTTTTTTAATTGGAAATTATTTTATTTTTCCATGAACTGTTCAATTAATTTTTTTCTTAATTTAATTAGTTAGTACTTTTTACAGATTCAGCTCAAAACTGTGAGGAACATTTTACTTTGTGCAGAGCTTCTAGATGGTCTTAAGTTGCCATTTGTTTGACTGCATGTTTACTAAATTAATGTTTTTTCATTGACTTAGAACCGAACGTTTTGAGTACTCATTAATTTTTCAAGTAACTTCCCCATACTATTAGAATATACGAATAAAACATACTTAAACATAGTACAACATTCATAAACAAAAAGGAAATAATCATCCACTTGTTCAACAGAATAGTAATAATAATACTACTACATTTTATTATATATAGCATCTTTCCCACAGTTAAGGTGCTTCACAGAGACTCAGAAAGAAACAGCAGGTGTATGTAACATTGAATACAAATGTTTCCTGAATAGAACACTAAAATAGCAAGATATACTATATACAAAGCATTACATAGAATAAAAGACAATAAACCAGAATATGATACTAAATTCAGTACTAAAAGAACAACATAATATATAACACACACACAAATTATCCTGAGCATCTGGACAGAGAGGAAGTCTGAAAGAGGAGGCAAATAGAATTTTATATTCAATCCTGTAAGACAGCGTGAGCCAGTGAAGGTGAAGCAGGATGGATGTTATGTGCTTGCTGTTGCTGGTCCATGTTATGACTTTTGCAGCCGAGTTTTGAATCAACTGAAGCTGTGATATACAATAAGATGGGGCACCTGCCAGTAGGGAGTTACAATAATAAATGTGTGATGTGATAAAAGCATGGTCAAGTTTCTCAGCATTAGAAATGGAGAGGAATGAGTGAACACAGGATATGTTATGGGGATGAAAGTAGTTTCATAATGTGGTTTATGTGGCCAGAATAAGAAAGGGAGGAATCATGTCATCAAATCGTGTCATCAAATGACACAGAGAATCCTTGCATTAGAAGAAGGTCTGATGAGATCACCGTCAGGAGTGACTGAAAATGAGCTAATTTTCTTAAGTTGCACTTTAGTGTCAATTTGTAGGACTTCAGCTTTGTTGCAATTTAATTTTAAAGAGTTCTGCTCCATCCAGGTTTTAATTTAACTGAGGCAAGCTGTGAGCTGAGAAAGCTCTGATGAAGTTTCACTTTTAACATTGAAATAGAGTTGAGTATCACCTGCATAAAATGATAACCCAGTCCAAAGCTACAAATAATATAGCCAAGGAGAAGCATATACTGTAGATACAGAAGAGCAGAAGGCTGAGGACAGAGCTCTGAGGAGCTCCTTGTGTGACTGGCACTGAGCTGGACCTGCTGTTGCCAAGACTAACAAACTCTTGCCTGTCAGTCAGATATGACATATACCGCTTGAAGACAGTGCCAGAGATACCCAGAATGTTCTCCATTCTGGACAGTGGAATGTCATGTCTGACAGTTTCAAATGCTGCACTAAGGACTAATAGAATTAAAATGCTGGTTTGTCCAGAGTCTGCTGCCATAAGCAAGTCACTGGTTACTCAAACCAGGGCAGTTTCACAACTGTGCTACACTCTGAAACCAGACTGAAAGGGTTCCATCAAATTATTAGAAGTAACTGCTGAGTTGGGAGGCTACAACACATGCAAGAACTTTTGACGGAAAAGGTAAGTGAGAAATGGGCCAAACATTGTTAAGATTCTCAGCATCAAGATTGGACTTTTATAACATTGGGGTTGCAGAAGCAAATTCATAGAAAACGCTTAACTTTAGAACATAATTTCACATGGCAAATGCATGTACCATGTTTGTGAAAAATAACATCTGAAAAATTCCAAACATATTCTTTAACCTTATCCAACGTCTATGGCAAGAGCTACAAATCTGCTGATCCCAAATTGACCTGGTACAGCTTAAGCAATTCTGCAAAGGCAAATAGCAAAAAATGGCAAAAAAATCAGGTTATGTAGAATATCTCTCTGTAATAGATGCAAAAAGTGGTTCAACCAAGTACTTAATTAGGAGGTTTAGGTGAAGATTGTTTCCAAATTATTCAAAATTCAATTTTTTGAAGCACTGTGAAAAAGAATCCTATTAAAAGAATTTAAAAGAAGGAAGTCAAATTCCCAGTAAAATTTACCAAAACTTCAGGTTGTGACAATCATTTATGTGAAAAAGGTTGGGGCTGAATACCTTTTCAAGGCACTGTATATGATATTACTTGTTTTTGTATTCAAATTATTAATAGTTTAAGGATTAACTAGTAATCTTTTAAAAGAAACTCTGAAGTAACTTAAATCAAGTGCAGTCGTTTATATTTGTACAATAAAATGCTATAAATAAAGAAAAGGCAGTATTATGAGTTACAAATTAAAGATCACATGGAATGGAATGAAACAGGAATTTAAGGCCTCAAGCACAAATAATAAATAAAAAGAGGGGTTACGATTAGCATAAATGCAATAATGTAAGATTAATCTGTAAGCATATGCACAAGTTGTAAATCTTACTCTCTAAAACTGGAAAAATACAAGAACTGACCATTTTGTTAGGTCAAGGCGACCTGCTAAAGTTCAAACTGAGCATCTTAATGGGGAAGAAAGGTGATTTAAGTGACTTTGAACGTGTTATGGTTGTTGGTGCCAGATGGGCTGGTCTGAGTATTTCAGAAACTGCTGGTCTACTGGGATTTTCACACACAACCATCTCTAGTGTTTACAGAGAATGGTCCAAAAAAGGGAAAATATCCAGTGAGCACCAGTTCTCTGGGCAAAAATGTCTTGTTAATCCTAGAGGAGAATGGCCAGACTGATTTGAGCTGATAGAAAGGCAAACGTAACTCAAATGGACTACAGCAGCAGGACACCACACCGGGTGTCACTCCTTTCAGCTAACAACAGGCAACTGATACAATTCATTGGGGCTCACCAAAATTGGACAATAGAAGATTGGAAAAATGTTGCCTGGTCTGATGAGTCCCAATATCTGCTGCAACATTTGGATGGTAGGGTCAACAACATGAAAGCATGGATCCATCCTGCCTTGTATCGACGGTTCAGGCTGGTGGTGGTGGTGTAATGGTGTGGGGGATATTTTCTTGGCACACTTTAGGCCCCTTGGCACCAATTCAGCATCGTTTAAGTTCCACAGCCTACCCCAGTATTGCTGCTGACCACATCCATTCCTTTATGACTGCAGTGTACCCGTCTTCTGATGACTACTTCCAGTAGGACAACATGCCATGTCACAAAGATTAAATCATCACAAATGGTTTCTTGAACATGACAATGAGTACACTCAAATGACCTCCACAGTCACCAGATCTCAATCCAACACAGCACCTTTGGGATGTGGTAGAACAGGAGATCCGCATTATGGATGTGCAGCTGACAAATCTGCAGCAACTGCATGATGCTATCATGTCAATATGGACCAAAATCACTGAGGAATGTTTCCAGCACCTTGATGAATCGATGACATGAAGAATTATGGCAGTTCTGAAGGCAAAAAGTGGATTCAATCCAGTATTAGTAAGGTAAGGTGTACCTTATAAAGTGGCCGGTAAGTGTATCTAAAATTCTATCAAATTTACTGAACCAACTTCATCTATTTTTAAGGTTGTGTTGAGACTAAACTTATCTCAGCAACATATAGTGAGGAATACAGGAACCAGCATTTTTTTGGGTTGACAGTCCAATTGCATTCCACACCCACTCATGAATACTGGAGCAATTTTGAGGCACCACTTCAACATCCATGTATTTGGGATGTAGGAGGGAAATCCTGAGAAAAAGAAATATGCAGAGTACAAACAGATAAGTGGTGCAAACCCAACACTGACAGAAACATGTGCAAAAGTATATTTACTGAACACAAACACAGGCACAGGAATATTTTCTCAGCTTAGTAGAAAATCATTTTACTATTGAAGGAAACATTTAAAAACATTTAATGATTTGGATATTAAAGACTAACCTTTGGACAGAGATTAAAAAAAACTCAAACATAAATTAAAAGGTACAACAGGCAGACAACTCTTGGCTCAGATTTCTATATGCATGACACCAGTGCATGCAAGCTGATTTGTTCACACTTCATCAGAACCCCAAGACTAAAGTTCTGATTCTTAATAAATGTGCCTTAAATATCTCATCAGCAGCTGTCTTTCAACAGATATCTCATATGTGAGACTGATCAAACCCTTCAGCCATTCTACAAGCTTTCAATGATGTATGCTGCAGTATTACTGACACATTAAAAAGCACCAAAGTAAATATTTAATTCATGCTTCCATCAAATGAACAGAAATTTTGAGAATTAATAATACAGATAGTTGCAGGCACACTTTTAATTCACTTGCTCCAGAAGCAACAAAATATAAAAGTCAAAGTGAAAACAGAAAAAAAAACAAATTGCACACTACCGCATGTGTACAATCCCAGAACCGTACACTAAAAGTATATTCAGAAGATAATATTTAACATGTGGAGTATCTAAAAAAAATACTGTCTCGGTGAGCATGTGCTTGTTACAACTGTCATAGCTGAAGATAAGAACAAAGGGATGAGGCATAATGCAGTCCAATGATGTTGACAAAAAACAGCCTCAGTGCCACCACCACCACCTAGCCCAGCGTTTCTCAACGTTTAAGTATTTGCGACCCAAGTTTTCATAACAGTTTTAATCGCGCCCCCCTAACATTTTTTTGAAACCCTAATAAAATTTATTCCTATATTTTTTGCTGCCGATACACCAAGTTTAAAATTTTCCTACAGATAGTGAAATTCGCCACATATGGCAACATTCGGTCCCCTTTTTTGTTCCTGGGAGGCACGCCCCACAGTTTGAGAACCACTGACCTAGCCAATGGTTAAAGGTTCACCAATAGTATGTGTCATGAAGAGTATGGATGGCATTTTTTGTCATTGGCTTTTAATTTTACCGTTATCCATGTAAAGATTATACTGATAAAACAGAACTGCTTTGTTTTGCCAAATACAGTTTATATCCATGGGCTTAACTTATTATTATTTAAGTTTTTGCAATAGTTCAGAAAAACCTAAAGAACTAAAGAATTCTGTTCAAGCATCAACACTTTTCAACAACAAACCATCATTACACACCTTCTGCATTTCTTAAACCTCCTACTGCAATTACTTGAAAAGAAAAACAGTAATAAAAAATCTCAGCAATTCACATACACTTTTCGTTGTTACATAAATTATAGGCAGCAATGAGAAATCCTAATATTTCATGAATTATAAATGTCACTCTTAGCAACAAACGTGCTACAATGACAAATGCTTCTTGTCAAGAAACAATTTGGGAAATCATCTTCCCATAAAACCTAGAGGGTCTAATAAACTCCTTTTGATAATTTCCAGTAAAACAAAATAAAGAAAACATCCTTTTCATTAAACAATTTAAGTTAAAACATTAGTTGTTGACTAAATCTTTAAAAATTATGTTCTTTGTTGCCGTTATGTTATTTTAATTTTCCATTTTGTCATACAAATCTGATTAGGGATGTCATCTGAGCAAATGAATGAAATGTAAATGTTTCATATTTAAATATGGAGTTGTTCAAATTTGAATGTGGGTTAACGATTTAAAGGGTTAAATGTACACAACTACTGCATTTGCAATAAATTAAACTTTCTTTAGGTTACAGCAAACACATTTAATAACCATTCGATGTTCGGTACAGCCTTCTTTTATTAGGTGCATCCACCTATAATGATAAAAGCACCTACAGCAATTGCCATAAGTATTTGTATGTATGCTTGTACAAGTTCAGCTCCATGTGGAGCAGTTTTGCAGAAATTTCAAATTTGGCCCACTTCTTTTTTGAGGACATTTGCCTTAAAAGATCCTTTTTTGTCAAGACATCGCAAATACAGCATATTGTACAAATTTCTGAAATTTCAAGATTTCCCACTTAAAAGCAATGGAGAATCTACAAACTCGTCTTTCTTTTTGTGTGCCTTCAATTATGCATTAGTTTATTGTTTCAAATATACCCTGAGAAAGGTCACTTCAAATTGTAAGTTTTGTATATTTTCCTGTTTTACTCGTCTAACAGCTGCTCTTGACAGCAAAACAGATGCTCAAAACAAGTTAGTCATACACCAGGAGAGGAACGCTTATTTCTCCTGCTGCTTGACGTCAGTAAACATAAAAGTATCTTATCTTATCTTGAAATTAATGTAAGAAGTAGGGAATTATGTAAGCAACCCTAGGAGCATATAGTGAAGAAATATATATTCAGTATTTACAGTATGTTACACTAAAAACAGATTCACAGCTACATAATCTGCACATTAAATTGTTTCTGTATTTCTTGAACAGAATAATTATAGGCGAAACTCCAGACCTGGGGCCTCATGTATAACGCCGTGCGTAGAACTCACACTATAACATGGCGTAAGCACAAAAGCGGGAATGTACATACGCACAGAAAAATCCAGATGCAGGAATCTGCGTACGCAAACTTTCACATTCTTCCACTACATAAATCCCGATCAGTGTGAAAAGTAACGCACGTGCACGCGCCTTCTGTCCCGCCCCAACTCCTCCCAGAATTATGCCTCTTTGAATATGCAAATCGATATAAATAGCCTTCTGTGAAAAGACAATGGGAAAAGCACGGGGGAAAATATAAGAATTTCAGCGAATACCAAGTGGAGGCAAAAGAAAAACGTACTATTTGTTGGTTTAAACAGTGGTATAATCAACAAAAGAAAGTTGATCGAGTGACATAGTGTCGGAGAAACTCGAAAGCTCAAGTTCACAAAGTCGCACAGTGCCCGAAATAAAAAAGAAATCACATATCAAAGTCGGCGTGAAAAGGCAAATCGCAGTGGACCGTCTGAGTGTCATATGAAAGCTTTTTAGGGTACAGACAAAAAAAATAGGCACACAGTGGGGAAAAAAGCATGAAATGTTAACTTTAATCTCGAAATTTCCACTTTAATCATGTAGTTTATTTTGTCATTAAAGTAGAACATCATAAACTTCATCTTAAAATTGTTTATTTTACTAGTTTCTCAAGTAGCATGTTAAATGCTTTGTTCTGTGTTTGATCTTCTATGTGCTCTGTGTGTGTGAATCACTACGTGCTTCCGTTCTTTCTCTTTCTCCGACAGGACACAGAATCCATTACATTCATGATATTACAGCTCTCTGAATAATTAAAATACTGAGATGTATACGTGATATCTTTTTCATGATGACAGGAATGAAAGCATGTTATTAAACATGGGAACACGGTGGCGCAGTGATTGTTCATATCTCACACAAGAGGCTTGCTGAGCCATGTGCGACCTTCGATGAAATAATTTATTACAGAAGTACTGTCTCTTTCAAACGTACTAACCTCCAATTCCTGTCCTTACTTTTCTTTCTCCAAATACCCAATCGCCACACAATCAGCTCTGTAATAGACATTAAGCCATCTGTAAGCTTAGAACGCCGATTCTTCAAAACTTTTAAGGAACATTGAAATATCTTCATAGTACATGTTTAATTATTCTATCCGTCTATCCTTCCAGTGTTGTGTCAACACCAGCAATAATACAGCGCAAGGCAGGAGCTATCCATGAACTGGCTAGCGCTGCGGCACTGTGTCCTCACATGTTTAATTATTTACAATACAGATTTATGAAGTTAAAGTTTTATCTGTATACTATAAGCAACATATTTTGCTGCATTTCATCTTAAAAATGATATCGTCATCATACGCGCTTTATAAAGTGGCGCAAGTTGTGCAATATTATAACTGTAGTGCAAGTTTACAGTGGGGTAATTGTACTAATAAGTACAAACAGTTCTACAAGGAGCACTTGATGGACTGATTGAGTGCGTTTATAGTTCTTGGGATGAAACTGTTTCTGAAACGCGAGGTCCGTACAGGAAAGGCTTTGACGCGTTGTGGCTGAGGTAGTATGTGCTTGAAACTGTATACCGATAATTCTCTTTCAGATCAGCTGCTGCTGTGATTCCCCACTCAGATACAGTGATATAAATACTCCGAGTGGTGCAGTGAGAATAATATGGAAAAAGATGATCAGCTGTGGCAACCCTTAACGGGGGCAATTGAAAGAAGAAGAAGAAGATGCAGTCAGCGTAACAATGCTAAAGCAGTTATGGCATTTGGAATACTATGGCTATTCCCTGGACCATTATATTGCTACAGGTTAATTACAATCAGATGCATTACACTAATAAACAATATGCAGTTAATTTCAGTGTATTTATAAAGCTGCGTCAAGAATGTGGGTCTAAGAAAGAAAGGGTGACCACACAGGAACAGTAGCACTGCTTTGACGCTGGGTGCCGCTAATCTGCAAAACCGAGCGGAGAAATTGCGTACGCCAGGGTATGAGGTACCGTGGAAATGTGCCTGGCTTTACGCCAAGTTTAGGTTTTATACATCACGATTTGAGCGTGGAAACGTTCGTACGCAACATTTCTGTGCGTACGCACCGTTTATACATGAGACCCATGCTCATTATAAATTTTACCTTGAGATTTAAACAGTTTTAAACTCTTTGGGAACATCTTGCCTAGGAAATTCAAATTACAATTAGTCATTTATTCTCCATAACCAACAACTAACAACAGAATATCTTTGGATGCCATTTTTAGATCACTTGAATTTGAATCTACTCTCTATGAAATTAATAAAACACCACCAACTTATCTGGGCAACATTTGTAACTAATGTACTGTTAAAAACCATGTGTTTAATGTAGTCTAACACATGTACTTGCATTATATTACCATTGGTATTTTTGAATATCTGCAGTGGGCTGGCGCTGTGCCTGGGGTTTGTTTCCTGTCTTGCGCCCTGTGTTGGCTGAGATTGGCTCCAGCAGACCCCCATGACCCTGTAGTTAGGATATAGCGGGTTGGATAATGGATGGATGGATGGATTTTTGAACATGACTCACTGTTACAAATATATTCAATAAACAAAAATGTCATAACTGCCTCTTTGAAGTAACTTAAAATGCAAAATACTCTATCTTGAAATCAGCTAACTAAATCCATGAACAAACCTAAAATGTTATATAATAAGTATTTTCTAACCTGTTGAAAACTTAACGTTTTTCTCTTTTAGTTGTGGATTTTTTTTTTTTTTTTTTTTTACAGTTCAACTCATACTGGGCAAACTTTAGCAAGTCAAATGGGGTTAACAAACCATGAATTGCTTAGTTTGCATATCGCTACTAGGACATGTGCAGTTCTTTAGCAAATGTAACAACCTCTTCAGCATAAAATTCCTTATGTTCCCCGTGCGTGACACGTATAATCAGACCCACAGCAAATCACATGCATCTTGGCTTTCTCTTTGACCACATCAGTTGGTCTACAAATAGAGTTTAAAATTCACCTGCATTTATTTTAATCAATCTTCAAACATTACCCTTCCTATACTCTCAAGTATATAAATTACACATGCCACAGGTGGTCCCTTGAAATAAAGAGTGGAGCTAAGTCATGGTGGGGCTCTGCAGAGAAGTTTGTAAAGGAAAAGCCATGATTAAAAAAAAACAAAAAATTTACATCAGCCAAGATAGCCATTTAGACTTATTTAAATTAAAATGTATTATTCTTATTATGGGCGGCACGGTGGCGCAGTGGTAGCGCTGCTGCTTCGCAGTTAGGAGACCCGGGTTCGCTTCCCGGGTCCTCCCTGCGTGGAGTTTGCATGTTCTCCCCGTGTCTGTGTGGGTTTCCTCCGGGCGCTCCTGTTTCCTCCCACAGTCCAAAGACATGCAGGTTAGGTGGACTGGTGATTCTAAATTGGCCCTAGTGTGTGCTTGGTGTGTGGGTGTGTTTGTGTGTGTCCTGCGGTGGGTTGGCACCCTGCCCGGGATTGGTTCCTGCCTTGTGCCCTGTGTTGGCTGGGATTGGCTCCAGCAGACCCCTGCGACCCTGTGTTCGGATTCAGCGAGTTGGAAAATGGATGGATGGATGGATGGATATTCTTATTATAAGAACCATTTTGGAATTTACTATAATAAAACTGCATATGAACATCACCAAGTAAATACCCCAATGTACTGATGCTTGCAGAATAACAAAAATGTAGTTGTCCAGTTCACAAAGAATGCCTCAAGGTATTAGCTCTAGCCATTATTACCAAAAGATTTGTAGTTCATTTTTCTTCAACCTTTTTCAATATAAAGGTTAAAAACTAGTAGATAGATAGATAGATAGATAGATAGAGTATAATGAATTTTAAAATAGTTATTGCATAAACACTATATTACATAGGCCTAATTATCACAAACCACTTAGGAATATACTGTATAGTATTCTACCAAGTTGATGAATGTTTAGGTTTTGAGAACAGTTTGAACTGAAGCACTTTCATCAGAGCTGTCAAAAAGATGACAAAATGATCGGATGCAAGGATCCAAGGTTAGTGCCCATAATTCTAGCCTCAGTCAAGTGAGACCACATTGCCTAGCTTATAAAGAAAAATAACAGCAGTCGTAGTCAGTTTATAAAGACAAAGCAAGTCTCTTTTAATGTTACCAAAGGAGTTTTTACTATTAGCCAGCCATGTAAAGGGCACATCTTTAGCTATCAAAGATGTGTGTTGAAGATTTCATAATACAAATCACACCATATTTAAAATTAGGCTACTGGTAAAAAGTAACTTATTCATAATTCACAAAACTTCACAAACACAAAATAAATTTTACACTGTACTTTCTAGCATTGGCTGTCTTTATTATAAGAGTTCTGTTCTTCTAATTTTTTCCCTTGGATTTTTTGTTCAAGACGGTTTTTACACAATTTTCAATTATAGGTTTATAGTAACACTTAACGGGACCTATACTAATTACTGTATCCCAAGAAATGTGTTCTCCGTTTCTTAGATTTTTAAACAATTAGCATTATCCCTAAATTCCACATATCCAAACAAAATGAATATAGACTTAGTTTCATTTATAAAAAAAAAATTAATGTGAATGCCTTTATAAAAAGTCTGCTTATTGCCAATACAGGCCTATGCATATCTTATTTAGCAATTTTTATGCTCACAGAAAGATCCTTACTAAGAAGTTAAGATGCAGATCTCCAGAGTAGAGCCCCACAGGTTAGTCACTTACAATAACAATTTTAGCTCCCACATTTTGAAATGTTAAAAGAAAATAAGATTTAAATGTGAACAGCTAAAATAATATGAAAAGAACAGCCACCAACCTTCAATTTGCAAAACATTTTGTGCCTTGGGAAAAAAGCTAAGTGTTTATAGGTATATAAAATGCATTCTTATGTTGAATGTGGAAGTAGGGGGTCAACTAGATCTATTAAACTACATACGATTTAAAAACAGCTTGGGGTAATGAACACTTGCCTTGGCCAGTGTTATAATGAAACCACATTTCAAAAATTCCCAATTTAATAATATAAATAAATGAAGATTGTCTCAAACAATGTTTTTCCAAATCTCTACAAAATAATCATTTATAGTTCATGCTTAAATGTCCAATGGCAAAAACAACTAGTCTCTAATCAAACTTATTGGCTTCCTTACCAATTACCATTATTCAAATATTTGCTAAACTTCATGTACAGTCCAAATACAGTATGTGTATACCCATCTACCAAAGCCTTCTTCATTGCTCAAGAGGATGCATTTAGTTTTTTGGGGGTTTTTATGCGCTAGCACATATATATACATAACTTACATAACAACCCAACTCATGCCTTTTGAAAACTCATTTTGTTTTGAGATTTGAGTGTCCTAAAGTGACTTTTTATTAACCCAGATGACAGAGGCTTATTTTAAAAGTATATAGGGTTCTGCCCTAGAAAATAAATAAATAAATAAATAAACTGAGCTTCTAATGGAAACCTAATCTACATATAAAGTTATCATGCTAAACACACAATTTAATAAGCCCTCTACATTTTTGCTGCTTTTATGTATTCTTTTATTATTTCATTTCTCTTGTTTTAATGAGTAACACATGGGTTTTGATATAATTTAATTTCTCATCACATAACCAACAGGATTTGTTTTGTGACACAGAGGAAGCTCAAATACTCAAAAAGTAACTGATAACAGATGCTATTAGGCATTCTTGATCCATGCTTCAGTTAATTTCAACAGGATAATATAAATGATATGCATCCAGTACACTTATAACACTGTTTTCTCAAACCACAAGCAGACGGCACTGTTATATTGCCCTGGGCTCTAAAGGGAATCCAAAAGCATGGGAACCTTTCAGCATCCCTCTTACCAAAAAAATCTTTTTTTAAAATCAACAAGGAATAAAAAAAAATAAAATTGATCACAAAAAATACAGGTGTCACAAGTAAGGAATTTCAGAAATGAAAATGTTCAATGTTAGATAAGTCCTGTATTTTGGACTCACTGAGAAAAAAAATCACTGACAATGAGGCCAAGATAGTTTAAATATGATAGTTAAGGAAATACCAAAATACAGTAACTACTGGCTTACAAAGTGCGGTAAATTAACATGAGCACAATGCATGCTGTATGAAGTTAAATCATGGTGCACTTTAGCAGCTTTTAAAATACTATAACGATATAATACAGAAATGACAAATACTTGCAGATTCAGCTCTTCTGTAATATACAGCTTTAACCACCTTTATTGACAAAGACTACTGGAAAAAACACACTTATGGAATTCCAGACCAGGTAGAAATACATTAAATTAAATCATATACCAGTGATTGTTTCTAGGTAACACCAGTAGTACTAGGGTGTTGTACCGTGTTAGCCATTATGAATGTGGAGAAAAGCCAAGCAAAATGACACCTTTTATTGGCTAACTAAAAAGATTACAATATGCAAGCTTTCGAGGCAACTCGGGCCCCTTCTTCAGGCAAGATGTAATACAGAAACTGGAGTTCCCCATGTTTATATACACACTCTAGGACAAGAAACAACATTGGTAAATATTTAAATGAGAAATTTTAAATGTAAAAAATTAATAGATTCAGTACCTAATAATTTTAAAAGTCAAAGTTTTTATAAACGGCAAGACATTCAAGACAAAATGGGATCACCTTGATAATGACAGTAAAAGAAAAAAAATGAAATAAAATACCATCTTTAATTCAAGCACAACAGGTATTCTAATTTGGGTGTTTGGATTTTTAATAGGACAGACTACCTCAAGAAACTGAAAATGATATTCACAAATGAAGATTAAAAAGTAACATTCTCAAATGCATTTTATCTAAATTAGGGTTGAGGGCACACCACTGAGTATAAGGCACGAAACTGGCCTAACCAGTGTATCAGTCCATTGCAGAGACTACTCACACTCACACAATGCTTACTGGGAACAGCATATTAACGTAACAAGCACGTCTTCAGGAATTTTGGAAAAACATCCACGCAGACATGAAGAAAATGTGCAAAAAAAAAAAAAAAAAAAACAACAGCTAAAGACTTTTCTATATAGGAAAGCTTATTAAGAAGAATGCTATAATTATTGTTGTTTTATCTTGCTTTACCTTTGTTTAAAATTTTTATGTTGCACTTTGAGATTTACTGCTAATGTAAAGTGCCCCTATAAATAAAATAAAATGCATCATTCTCCACATATACAATGACCCAGCATGGAATATGAACCAAGGAAACACAGGAGTAATACGTTTCATTATCAGAAAAGCTATTCATCCATTACTGAAAATGGTTAATCAAGTTCAGTATCACAGTGGCCAAAGCCTATGCCAGCAGCGCCAAGCACAAGTCAGGATTCAACCCTAAACAGTGTTATAAGATTTATTACCAGCACCTGAATTAATGATAGCAAATCAGAAATGTTGTTTGACTCACGCAATTTCCAAACACTGTGGCATTATTCAATAAATGGTACTTCTGAAACATTTTAACAAAAAAACAAAACAAAACGCAGTTTCTATACGAAGCACAATCTCTGCTCATTTGTTTCACGTTATGCACAGCTTTGTCTTTCAAGCCATAGACTTAAAATCTGGCACACATGCTATAGTGGTCTCCTTGACCCCCAGATGACTTCAAACACTACTTATTACAGTTTGGGGGTCACAAGCATAATCTCTCACAATTACACCACCATTTAAACCTCCCCGGCATTGTTTCTCTGTCTTATCTAATGCTGTAAAATTTAGGATTTTCACATATAACTTCAAACATTACGCCCCCAACCCCAGGGCACCAAAGTGGTTTGGGGGCACAGCAATTGGGCGTAACTCCACCGCTGACACAAACCAGAAATTGCCATTAACAATCATATTAAGTTTAAAAACAATAACATTTTAACGCTTTAAATTTACAGAGAATTTTCGAAACAATACTTAGGCAAACCCAAGAAAAGAGTGCTGCAGTTTCAAATTGAACAGTGATATGAAATATTATTGTGTGATCTATTGACACATCACCAGGCCAGACATGATACTGATGGGATTATGAGCATGTTTATTTTTCAGCCAAGAAATCCAGATTCAATGCCCAACCCATTCAATTTAAAATTATCTTCCCTTACTAAGGCATTTCCCAAACTGTACGCATATGGATGGGGGCCGTTATGCAGATTTAAGTCAAAAGGCAGTTCAGCCAGGAAACAGAAAGAAAGGGTCCAAAGAATGTGAGACAGCTCCACAACATGATGCACATTATTAAACTACAAACTTAAGATTTTGTGTAAAAATAATTCTTTGCTCTATACACCTCCTCACTAGGCCCTATCACTGTGCCCTATGGTTTTTCTTATCAGTTTTATGCCAATGATGCACAGCTGTACCTGTCATTCCCTCAAGAGGACCACAGGCTTCAGTCTGTTCCCAAAATTGGGGTAGTGATTAGTGTCCAGCTGTCCTTCAGGCATAATGTTGCTATGGTCTTTGGGTCTGCAGATTCACTCCATACAATATCTACAAGATCAGACAGTATCTTACAAAGTATGTCACACAACTCCTGGTCATGTTACATGTACCACAATGGTCTGCTATCAGGAGTACCAGCATGTGTCACCAACCTGCTGCAGATGATTCTAAATACCATCCCACATGGTGTCAAACTGTTTCCAGACATATTTATTAAAATTTGGGGTTATTTGCACCTGAAGAATAACTAAAAATATGTTTTCTAGTACTAAAAGTGTGTTGCACCAGAATGCAACAATCACCTTTCCTAGCCAACTTAAATAAATAAAAAAAAAAGTTTTCTGAGACCATCTATTCCATTACATAGTCACAGACCCCCTCCAATATCACGAGGAAGGTAGGAATCAGCACCAGATGAAATGCCAGTCTATCACATGGCACACTTATATTGTATATTCATCCACACTTTTTATATTTGTGTGGGAGGATTGGGAGTAAATTAGAATCATCCACCGGCGTAGCATGCATGATGTGAGGGAAAATTAGAGTACCTGCAGAAACATCACATTTGTACAGAGAATATAAAATCTCTAAACAGACAGTTACAATGTATTCAAACCCAGCTCTGTTATGACTGTGTGGCTGCAAAAGTACAAACTAGTGTGCTGCCGTGCTACCCATTATCAGAATACGTGCTAATTTATTACACTTGCCTAAAACAAAGACATATTTTATTTTATAAGATTACTTGACAGTGAGATGGACAGGTAAGATGACCAAGGAATTTTGGAAAACGGCAGCTGTACCCACAAAGCTGCAGTCAAGAATCTAAGCATTAGCTATGCCAATGACATGCAGCTGTACCTGTCATTGCCTCCAGAAGAGCACACAGTGTCAGCTAGAATGACTGCTTGTCTCACTGATATCTCAACCCAGATGGAGGAACATCATCTCCAGCTTAACTTGGAAAAGGTGGACCTCCTTGTTATCCCAGCGAGTCCATCCATTCAACGTTCCATCTCTGTCCGGCTCAGTTCTTTATCATTGTCTCTCATTCATGTAGATTCAGTTTATACAAAAACCATAAGATCAGACCATATCTGACGGAGTATGCAGCACAACTTCTCATCCAGCTTTTGGTTTTGTCACACCTTGACTACTGCAACTCTCTACTGGCAGGAGTACCTGCATTTCCTACCAAGCTTCTACAGTTGCTTCAGAATGCAATGGAAAATCTTGTATTCAAGCTCTTGTATTCAACAAGCCAAGAAGGGTGCACGACAATCCTCATTTCCTCTACACTGACTCCCTGTAGCACCACAGATTAATTTTAGCCCCTTGATGCTTTAAGAGTAACCATTAGGTCAATGCCTATGTATCTGGAGGCACTTATGAAGTCTTCTGTTCCTTCTTGTCCACTTAGTTCTGCTAGTGAACAATCCACACACTTTTCTGGTGTAGCAAGCAGTCCACTTATATATGAAATTCTGACTCAATGTTTAAGAAGCGTTAGCAGACTCTCTTGTTCTGGGAATATCTGTCTAATTGATAACAGCTTTGAAAAGTCTTATCTTGTGTTATGCTATTTGATTTAAAGCTCCTCTCTTGTGATAATGGCTTTGATCAGTGTTGTGTTGCTCAGTTAGGTTCAAAGTGTCCACACTTGTGATGCTTATTTCTGTAACCTTGTTATGTAACGCTTGTTTCAAAACAGTCGCCCAGACTGATGTTTACTTAACTAGGGTCACTTCTTTTGTAAGTCATTTTGCACAAAAGTGTTTGAAAAATGAATAAATGTAAGTGTACATGAATATCCCTCCATGCATTTTCAGTAGAAAACAAGTGTGGGAGGAACAGAATCTATTACAGTCCACTGCTGGATATTCCACACTTACTCATTCATTCGCATGTTTAGGACCAATTTCAGAATCACTCAATTTATAGGTCTTTGGATGTGACAGGAGGCTGGAGTACAACAGGAATACCCTCATAGACAGAAAAAGAACAAACTCCACACCAAGCTTTTTTGCCACAGTAAGTACTCAAGTCAAGTCAAGTTGGGAAGCATGCACTGGTACAGTTCTGTTGCCGCACCCACTACACAACAAAACAACTCGGGATCCCAGTTTGCAACCCCCCAGGCAGACACGCGGTCCAGTCCCATCCTCCGGAAACGAGCCTCTATCTGCCGCAGCCAGGTGTTACATGGGTGACCCCTTGGTCTGATCCAGCCGGGTCCGCAACAATGAGGATCTTACGAGCTGGATCACCCTCAGGGAAACGCGGCACATGGCCATAGTGCCGTAACTGACATTCCCTCACAATGCAGGTAATGTGCTTCATTCGGGACTCCATGAACAACCGCTCATTCAGCACAAAGTCAAACCAACGGTACCCAAGGATTTTCCAGAGAGACGCAGTACCAAAGGAGTCCAGTCTTCATCTCAGGTCACTGGATAGCGTCCATGTCTCGCAACCATATAGCAAGACAAGAAGCACCAGGACTCTAAAGACTTGGACCTTCTTCCTTTTGCATAGATATCGGGAGCGCCACACACCCCTTTCCAGCAACCTCATGACTCCCCCATGTTCTCCCAATCCGTTTACTGACTTCATAGGAAGTCACCAGAGACATGAATGTCACTGCCCAGGTAAGTAAACCTCTCAACAAGGTCGAAACTCTCTCCGCAAACAGACACACTGCTGTTGGCTGTGCCCATGAGGTCATTAAAGGCCTGGATCTTGGTTTTTATCCAGGACATTCGCAAGCCCAGACACTCAGACTCCTCGCTCAGTCTCTCGAGCACCTCCATTGACTCCACGAAGATCACAGCATCGTCAGCAAAGTCAAGATCCGTGAACCTTTCTTCACCAACAGATGCCCCACAGCCGCTGGACCCCACAACCTTGCCCAAAACCCAGTCCATACAAGCACTGAACAGAGTAGGAGCAAGAACACATCCCTGACAAACGCCAGAATCAACTGGGAATAACACAGAGGTCCTGCCTTCACTCTGCACAGCACTCACAGTACCAGTGTACAGGCCGGCCATGATATCCAGCAACCTCGAATGGATCCCGCAAACCCTCAGGATGTCCCACAGGGTAGCTCGATCAACTGAGTCAAAAGCTTTGCGAAATTTGACAAAGGCTGCAAAGAAACTCTGCCGATATTCGCATTTATGCTCCATGAGAACCCTCAGTGCCAGGATGCGGTCGATGGTAGACTTCTTAGGCATAAAACCAGACTATTCCGGTGGCTGGTAGGTGAGCAACTGATCACAGACCCTATTGAAGATGACCCTAGCAAGGACCTTACCCGGCACCGAGAGCAGTGTTATCCCCCTGTAGTTATTGCAATCCAGGCGCTCACCCTTCCCTTTCAAGATAGGGACGACAAGTCCCGGTTTCCAGTCAGTTGGGATGATGCCAGTCTCCCAAATGGAAGCAAAGATTGCTTGCAATGCCAAGAGGAAAGCCTTACCACCAGCCTGGAGAAGTTCACCCTGGATACCACAGATCCCTGCAGCCTTTCCCCCATCAGCTGGTTCACCACCTGTGCAATCTCAGTGAGATTGGGTGGTTCACAGCTAATTGGAGATCAGCCTCAAGAACCGTGGTCCCAGAGATATCCAGCGTCCTAGCCGGAGGATCAACTTTGAACAACTGCTCAAAGTAGCCAGCCCAGCAGGTCACAACTGCAGTGTCATCCGTAAGGACAGTTCCATCAGCCGCCCTGACTGTGACTCTCCGAGGAACACATTCGGATGCGCGTAATGCTTTGATTCCGGTAAGTAAGTACTGTAAACAATAAGTACTGCTTTTTAAATATTAACATGGGTGTGAAATTGTAGTTTCTTCTGGTAGTTTGGTTTCCTTCCACAGCATATATACTTAGGTCAAATGGTTGTCACTAAACCACTACAGTAAAGATGCCAGCAAATGTACAGAGTGAAATAACTTATGTTTCTGACCAACAAGCAACACATCCCAACTCTCTGGCATCATAACAAACAAGAATGCAGTAAGACACAAAGTTTCATTGTAATTAATAAAACACAATTCATATTCCTGGATGTATTTCTTGCTCTCATTACCTGAACATTTGTGGGGGGAAAAGGAAATAAACTCCAGCATGAGTGACTGTGGGTATCAAGGTGTATATGTGACTTCTGTCGGACTGACATCAAGTCCAACCAAAGGTCAGGCTCCAGTCATATGCCTGATGCAGTTTGGGGGTTTCAAGTGAATCCCACACCCTAGGGGCACATTTATTTAGATTTTGATCAAATTTAACAAGACAGAATACAACCTACAATAAAATAAGTTAAAAGGGGCAATACAGACAATATAAAAGGCAATATATTGCTTTTAAGTTTTACCTGTCAGTTACTTTTGCGCTGAATTTACGCCTCTGTGCATACGGAAGGTGACAAGATCGCAGTCACACAGATCCCATTCTTTTTTCATAGCAACTGATTTCTAAAAAAACGCATGGAAACGGATTGGAGAACAATATTTGTGTTTCTTACATTCAAATATTTGCTGCCCTACAGCGCCCAAATTGAAGCCTTCTAGTCGACGAGGCTACAAGTTGAGTTGACATCGAGAAACAGACAAAAGGATTCAGTGACACACTGGGCTGCCTCGCACGAGCATCTCCATCCATTTTCTCAACCCGCTTAAAACTAGGATAACGAAAAAGCCCCCAAACAGCTGGCTGTAAAATACACACACGGTGAGCCGGTGTAAAACCAATTCTCACGTTACACTTGAATTTTAAATAACCCGAACAAAACACAAAAGCCACAGGACGGAAGTACCTAAAAATCTCACTCGCTGGTTCCACCCACCCCTGGAGGAGAGTGGCGTGTGGTGCTCGCCGGAGAACTCACCTGCCTTCCCGGTGCGCACGTCTCAACTTTTCACTTTGTGTTAAAACAAAATGATAAAAGCAAAATAGGGTATGAAAATATTTACTATTTGGTCTTCCACTTCCTGGTCTTCAAGTTCGGCGTCCTGTTCGTCCATCGGAGGCTCCTGTTGCTGTCCTGGCTCACTACCCTCCTGCTTCTGCAGCTCCCCGTTCACATCTGCTGCTCCCAGTCTCTCGCTGCTGTCGGCTCCTTGACTGGCGCCGTCAGAAGAAAAAGGCTTCCGTGCGCTCGCTGCTAGTCCTACAAATGACTTATCATCCATGTCTTCGTGGAAAACAAAACACAAATCACTTCTCCTTTACCTGCACCCAACTTAGACAAATAAAAAACAAAACTCAAAAACACTGACAATGCCTCAATGGTTGAGAGGCGAGGAGAACGCCGTCTACCACCAAATACCCTGCCGGGCGCATCTTTCTCGTCCCAGATAACGAGGAGGTTAAGCCAGTCTTCCTTCTTAAAATCCAGTGGAGCGCCTCAAAAAAACTTGAGCGGTGAAAAACATGAAGACGTATTCCGCGATTCGCGCAGTCTGACGGTAGCGCTTGTCTGTTCGGGGCGCCCCGCCCACAGGCTTCTACGGCGAGGCAGCGGCAAGGCGAGCTGGGAGAATTGAAGCGCAAGTGTAAGCTGCGGAGAGTCCGACAGAATCTGCGAGGTTGACCGTCTGGTTTGTGCGGGGCGACACACACGAAGCTATACCTGTCCGATCTTGCCAAAGGAAAGCTGTGAATTGAAATTGACACAATGCGGGTCTGTGAGCTGCTGGAAGCCGCGACAGACACCTGCCACGGGGCGGGCTTGTGGGCGGGACGCAGTCACAGGTGAGCTCCCAGTCCCGTGGACCTGCACAAGTCGTATATCCCCAGCCTCAGGGCTGCAAGACTTTGATCGTAGCTTCCTGCCGCAGATTTCGTTACGTTGACTTGGAGACCTCCAAAACAAGACTTGTGAAGAAAAGTAGGAAAGCTCAAATTCAGGCCTCCCTCAATGGGCCAGGATAGCTTTTTGCAGCAAAGACATTACATTTATTTTTTAGTTAGCAGACGCTTTTATCCAAAGAGTCTTAGAAAAAATATAGCCTTGCAGAAAAGGTCAAAATAATCGAGTAAACCTCACTCTGGGGGACGGTGTGGGAAGTGTTACTGGGCAAGGTTACAAAATTGATCATTGTAAGTGTGTAGGTCCGAACAAAGTACAAGCTAGATACGATTTCTAGGTTTCAAAACATAACAGCTAATATCAGTTAGACAGAAATTCACCACACAAGAAAGTCTTCAGACGCTTCTTAAATACAATGCGGGGGTCAGAATTTGAAGTAGAAGTGGATAGCTCCTTCCACCAGCTATGAGCTACACATGAAAAATATCTGGATTGCAATTTGACACCATGTAGATGTGGTATCACCAGACACCATTCATCATCAGATTTGGGTTGCCAAGATGGAGCACAGGACCTCACAAGTGTCTATATATTATATACAGTATATAGTGGTGGATGGCCATCACCCTTACCCAGCAGAGACACCTTTTTAATGGAAGAAACTGGGGAGAGAACATGCACAAGGCACTTCCTCCCCCAGAGCACTAGATGGCAGCCCCCCTGGATTGCAGCAGTGCCTCGGATTCTCACAGGGCTCCATGGGCATTGGTGTTCGGCACAGCCCTGTTGGGTTCTGTGGGTGCTGCAGGGACTGCGTGCAGAGCCCTACTTTGTTGGGCTTCTGTCTCACCTGGTGCTTCCAGACCACGCTAATGGGCCACCAGAAGAATTCCCAGGTGCTGGATAAAAGAAGCCAGCTGCCACTGCTCCAGGATCCAGAGTCAGGAGGTGGAAGACAAAGCTTGCTGGAGGAGGAGTGGAGGCAGACTGAGGAAGAAGAGAGAGAGAAACAGAGACAAGAAGGCAAAGAGTTGCTGTGTGCTACTATGTATTGTGCTTTGTTTGTACTGTGCTGTGTGCAGGTGGGAAACGAAAGGAAAGAGTTTCCCACAGCCAAATAAAACATGTGTTGTAGAACTTGTAAAGCATCAAGGGTCTAAACTTAATCTGTGGTGCTACAGGGAGTCAGTGTAGAGGAAATCAGGAGTGACACGTACCCCTCTCGGCTGGTTGAATATAAGAGCTTGAATACAAGATTTTCCACTGCATTCTGAAGCAACTGCAGAAGCTTGGTAAGAAATGCAGGTACTCCTGCCAGTAGAGAGTTGCAGTAGTCAAGGTGTGACAAAACCAAAGGCTGGATGAGAAGTTGTGCTGCATACTCCGTCAGATATGGTCTGATCTTACGGTTTTTGTATAAACTGAATCTACGTGAATGAGAGACAATGATAAATAAAGAGCTGAGCCGGACAGAGATGGAACGTTGAATGGATGGACTGGCTGGGATAACAAGGAGGTCCATCTTTTCCAAGTTAAGCTGGAGATGATGTTCCTCCATCTGGGTTGAGATATCAGTGAGACAAGCAGTAATTCTAGCTGACACTGTGTGCTCTTCTGGAGGCAATGACAGGTACAGCTGCATGTCATTGGCATAGTTAATGCTTAGATTCTTGACTGCAGCTTTGTGGGTACTGCTGCCGTTTTCCAAAATTCCTTGGTCATCTTACCTGTCCATCTCACTGTCAAGTAATCTTATAACATAAAATATGTCTTTGTTTTAGGCAAGTGTAATAAATTAGTACATATTCTGATAATGGGTAGCACAGCAGCACACTAGTTTGTACTTTTGCAGCCACACAGTCATAATAGAGCTGGGTTTGAATCCATTGTAACTGTCTGTTTAGAGATTTTATATTCTCTGTACAAATGTGATGTTTCTGCAGGTATTCTAATTTTCCCTCACATCATGCATGCTACGCCGGTGGGTAATTCTGATTTACTCCCAATCCTCCCACACAAATATAAAAAGTGTGGATGAATATACAATATAAGTGTGCCATGTGATAGACTGGCATTTCATCTGGTGCTGATTCCTACCTTCCTCCTGAAATTGGAGGAGGCCTGTGACTCTGTAATGGAATAGATGGTTTCAGAAAACTTGTTTTTATTTTATTTATTTAAGTTGGCTAGGAAAGGTGATTGTTGCATTCAGGTGCAACATACTTTTAGTACTAGAAAACATATTTTTAGTTATTCTTCAGGTGGCAAATAATCCCAAATTTTAATAAACACTTCTGGAAACAGTATGACACCATGTGGGATGGTATTTTGAATCATCTGCAGGTTGGTGACACATGCTGGTACTCCTGCTAGCAGACCATTGTAGTACACATAACATGACAAAGACTTCAACCAGGAGTTGTGTGACATACTTTGTAAGATACTGTCTAATCTTGCAGATATTGTATGGAGTGAATCTGCAGACCCAAAGACCATAGCAACATTATGCCTGAAGGACAGCTGGACACTGATCACTACCCCAATTTTGCAAACAGACTGAAACCTGTAGTCCACTTGAGGGAATGACAGGTACAGCTGTGCATCATTGGCATAAAACTGATAAGAAAAACCATAGGGCGCAATGACAGGGCCTAGTGAGGAGGTGTATAGAGAAAAGAATTATTCTTACACAAAATCTTAAGTTTGTAGTTTAATAATGTGCACCATGTTGTGGAGTTGTCTCACATTCTTTGGACCCTTTCTTACTGTTTCCTGGCTGAACTGCCTTTTGACTTAAATCTGCATAATGGCCCCTATCCAAATGTGTACAATTAGAGGAATGACTGCCCTATGATGGGCTGGTCTACATTACCACTTGAGCAAACTACTGTTGTTGCTACCCTGAACTGCAGAAAAAAAAAACTAGAGATAGGACAGTCTTATTCTATCTAGAGTTGATAGATGCACTCCCTCCACACATAAACTGGATTATGAGACAGTTAGCGCATTGTAATGTCCCAGGGATGTGTAAGATGGAGGAATGGAATAAGCGGTCTGATAACATTGGAAGTAGCTGACCTTTAAAGGTACCATAGGTTCGTTTGCTGTTTTATGCACTTCCAGCTACCTCATCTTGTCCCTGCATATACATGCCACCAACTCTGTCCCACACCACTCACCTCATGTCAGTGGCAACACCACCTGTCACACTTTCCCCAGCTCTGTGAACCAATCTATGCCAGGATCCTTCCCGAGGCCTGCTGGCAGCAACACTCCCATGCTGATAGTCTTCACCAACAACCTACTAAGTGCTCTCTCCATGCTCCCCCTTTCCACAAACCCAGGAGCTACTTTTATGGCTGGCTTTTTCAGGTAGCCCTATCCCTTCTGAGAAACATGTCACTCATGGGTTCAAACCACAAATGTTACGCTGCCCTCCTCTTAAGCACCTCATCCTTGAGAGTAACAGAAAGTTTTTCCACCAGGCCATTCAAGGGGTACTAGCCAATCCTGTCTGTTCTGCCCAAGCTGAGTCTGGTGAAGGGATATAATTCTCAAAGCCATGAACAATAGCACCAAACCATCATTAGTTGTTTGTTAATCCATGGCGTCCACTAGTGTAATAACCTGAGACACGGAAAAGGAAGGACTAACACACACAGACACTAGCAGCTGTTAAATTGTCCTTGAAAGGCCTCTTTTTATTAGCTTTTTTATGACAGCAACCATAACTCCTGCTATTGGCCTTGGGAGATGCCTTCTTTCTCTCTAAACTAACTCCCGCCTGGGAGATGCCCAATAAAGTCTGGAGCTTCCTCAGGAGATTGTTGTCCTAATGAGCTTTCATGCTACACCTGGAGTCTTCTTTTCCTTTTCTAGCATGACCTCCCTCCCTGTTCAGCGCTGCTCCAGCGTATATGGCTCCACTTCCATGCAGACTCTCACCTGCCTGTTTATACACAAGTCAGAGTCACTAAGCAATGTTATAAATGTCCACAATTAATGGACTGATGATTATTAAAAGTCTTAATTACAAGTCAAAACACTGGATTTCTAAATCAGATGAAAGTGTAACAGGGTCACAGTAATGAGTAGTTATGAGTGATTCGATTCAAGTAAAATTGAACTTGCAGTAAAACTCTATGTTTTACTTTGGCAAAAAATAAGCAAAATAAATTGCAATTTGCTTCCAGCAAAATTAGTGCAATTCAAATGAGAAGGAAGTTGTTTATTTCTTGTCTGGAAGCATTTTAATGCACTAATTTCACATGCATCTGCCCGTCATTTAGTTTTTAAATTATGATCTCTAGTGATAAAAAAAAAAATCAACATAAGTAAATGTATCCTCAACTTCCATCCATCCATTATCGAAACCGCTATATCCTAACTACAGGGTCACGGGGGTCTGCTGGAGCCAATCCCAGCCAACACAGGGCACAAGGCAGGAAACAAACCCCTGGGCAGAGTGCCAGCCCACCGCAGGTGTCCTCAACTTGAAGGTGGCAATTGTTAGGTAATGATGTAGGGAAAAGGGCTTTAATGGCGGCTGAGTTGTCCTGTGGAGAAAGCACAAGTAATGTGCACGATGGTGCGTTTTGATGTGTCTTCATGTGGGAAATATGTAGCATGTCACATTTTTAAAAAATGTTCTACACTCCTCCATGGCAATGTGAATGAAAAGCATAGATTTAAATTGATTTAACTGGTGTGGCACAAATTACATGCTTTAGGTAGCTGCAGCAAAGAAAACGGATAGACACAAAAGTGTGAACAAGGCTTTAGGGAGCACCATTCCTTGTCCAAAACCCCAGTAATCTCTTAAGTGAGCTTTGTGTTTCACGAAATCACATGTGAAATGAATTTCAGCGTCAGTTTCAATGAAACTTGTCCATCTTGCTCATCACTAGTGATGGGTATCACGGGTCTAGGAGACTGGGTTCAAATCTTGGGCTTGTTGCTGCATGAGGAGAATCTGCATGTTCTCCCTGTTAGGTTCTCAGCAATATGGCATTTAATTGTAGTTAATAACTATTAATATTGTCACATGTACAGAGTAGAGTGAAATTTTTAAATACACATCCAACCAACATGCAACATGTCACTAATCTCCATTGCCAAGATAAACAACAGATTAAAATTCAGAAATGAATGTTATTTAATAAAAACACAAATCAGTTAACCTAATGTACTCCTTACTCCTGCTTCTATGCTCTAATTATCTGAAACCTTGAAAAAAAAATTGAAAAACTCAATAACCATTCATTGTTAAAGAGGGAGATTGCATGCTTAGCAATAGCTGAATTCACTCAGTATTTAAACATGAATATGATGTGACACGTTGTAATGTTCCTAGTTTTTCAAATTATACATTCCATATCAAGCTCCTTCTTCACTAATAATGTTTGAAGAACAACATGGATCCAAATGTTTCACTTAAACAGAATTCACATGTTGCCTCCAGATTTAACCCAAATTCAAAGATATTTGAACAAATGCATATTATTAAAACACAAAACTTATGAATCTCATTTACTGGGTAATATGAAACTATGCCAGTATCTGCAGAATGTACAACAACACAGCAGAAAATGTGCAATGCGATGGGGGTCCTTCTTTTTTGGTTAACCTACACACCCCTATTTTTTATACAGCAAAACAGAACACTTTAGATCACAGCATTTCATATTAGTTGTCAAATATACTACACTATCCTTTGCATTTGTGGGTTTTTTATTTACTGACATTTCGAAAATTTGAATGTTTAGTTAATTGTTAATTATGGTATGTCATTTTGTAACCTGCTTAATCCAGACCAAGTTCGCTGGGTGGGTGCTAGAGCTTATCCTAGCTAGCACAGGGCACAAGAAAGGAGCAATCCCTGGACAGGGTGCCAGTCCATTGCAGGGTGAACACACACACACACCAAAGCCAATTTAGTGTCACAATTTACCTAACCTGCATGTCTTTGGACTGTTGGAGGAAACCGAAGCACCCAGGGAATCCCACAGGCAGAACATGCAAACTCCATGCAGGGAGGACCCGAGATGCAAACCCTGATCTCCTTACCACCTTTGTCACTGTGCCACCTGAATTGATAAATATAAATTTATGAATAAGTTTGTCCCTTTCTTGGACTAGATGCTGCCTCATTCCCAGTGTTACAGAGGTAGGCTTTGATGCCTTGTAACACTAAACATGAATTAAGCAGATTCAGAAAAATGACTAAATTAATATATTAAATCAACATATTTGTAATTATGAAGTTTCCTTATAGGCCAAAAAGAAAAGTTAAGTGCTCAAAGTGGATGTATGGATGTTATTATTATGAAACAGCTTAAACCCTACAATGGAGCATTTTATTTAATTATATAATGAAAGGAGAATGTGTGTTCAGAAAAATGGGTCATTTATTTCACAATGAATCTGTTTTTATTTTTTGTAGTACCTTGATTTATGAGCATTATCACAAAGTATTTCAGATAGCACTATATGTTTTAGCCAGGCATTTCAATTGTCAGGACTGGGCCTTTAAGGGGTTAGGCTGGAGGGCACTTCAAGCTTCTTGTCATAGTGAGTCTGATTATGTCAGGGCAGTAGTTGAAGCTGCCCAGGACTGCAGGGGTTTCTTAAAAAGAAAACATTTTTTCCAGAATGAAAAAATAAATAGAACACCTTATAGCTTGACAGGACTTTTATAAAGGTTAGGACGGGAAACATACCAAGAGCATGCAAACAAATCCCATGTGATCTCCATTCAGAGAAAATTTGGCATAAAGAGGCAAAGAGCTTCTGCATTAGGTGGCCTTGTGACTGCTCAATCACAGTGTTGCTCATTTATAACACTAATGCCCAGGTTTTGTAGAGCATAGCTACAAGATAGAAGTGCTTCATACAGTACATAGGGAATCCATTTTAACACTAACTGTTTAGATGTATTTAATTACTTAATTCACAATAAACCTATCTGTACAGTCATGTAATCCAACACTCACATATGAAGGCTACAAATTAAAGTTAAATGTGCGTTAATATGCATGTTTCTTTCATGCCTTAAAAAGATATATGATTAAGCAGAAAAGCAAGCATGCATTTCATATCTAATATCTAAACCCTGCACGCATGTCTTACCTAAGAGCAAGATAAAGTACCATGCTCCTTACATCTTTAAAAACAAGAGATCAAGTTACCTTAGCACCAGCCTTTTAGGTGGTTTACCTACACTGATGTCACTTGTTATGTTTACCTAGAAATGCAGACTTATTTTAATATTATAGCAGTAGAGTTCTGCAGGCTGTAAAACGTCTTCCTCAATGTCAGCTTTTCTTGCGTGTCCATGTAGATAACAGATGTATGATTTAATTATTGCTTGTGTGATCTGATCTCATGATAGCTGGAAACTTATGCAAGATCTCAGGTGTAGCACTATACAAAAATAAACTGCCATTCATTTGTTTCACTCCTCCCAGCAAATACTGTGACAGGCATAGATTTAAATTGATTTTACTGGTGTGGCACGGATTACGTGCTTTAGGTGGCTGCAGCAAAGAACACAGGTAAACACAAAGATGTCATGCCATGCTCACGCAGCACTCCTAGTGACATCTCCTTTGAGCCCAAACATGGCTTTGCATAGTTCACCAATACCGCAATATAACTTAATGCTGAAAAGTGTAAAATGAACTAAAAAAAAACTTAAAAGCTGGATTTTCCTCTGCTTGATGTACTATACATTTCTCCCTAGGACCCCATGCTAGACTGATAAAGCTCAGATAATAGACTGACAGCACTGCTGCCATAACATGTTGATGCTGCAACTGGTTGAACCTGTTCCCCTTTCTTGATCCTCCATAATTAAAATAAATGATGTATGCTTTTCATATATTTAACACCTTGATGTTTGAATTCTATAAGCATATCAATTTGAAGGAGTCTGTGTTTTTATAACAAGTTCCTTTATTACCACATCACCTAATCCAATATTGGATCATGGAGACTGCAGCCTATCCCAGAGAAAGCAGTCCTATGTAGGACGCTAGCCTGTCACACGTCCTGCACATGCAAACAGACACACAATCACACGGACACTGGATCCAGTTTAGGAAATAAAATTAATCTATTGTGCACATCTTTGGGAATGTGGGAGGACAACTGGGGAACTCACATGACACATTCACGTTCCACACAGACAATGGTTGAGCTGAAAGGTTGAAACCAGGATGCTTGGATCCGTGAGGCAGCAGTGCTAACCTCTTGACTACTGTGCAGTTATATTATTAAGAAAATGATAAGTCATATACTGACTTGCAACATTTGCACTGTCTTTCCATATGTGCATAGCTATTGACTGGGTACTTCTTTTTTCCCAAATCCCCAGAATGTGTATGCTATTTGGCAACTGTAAACTGGCTCTGTGTGCCTGTGTGCTTGAGAATGCCGTGTGATGGACCCCATCCAGGTTGTGACTCCTGATAGGCTTTGAGTTCTGTAAATCAGAGTCAGAATACTTTCAAATGTTTATTACTTTTTATTGAAGCCTCTCTACTAATTTATTTAATCTACAAATTATTCACTTCCAGACAGTGTTCAGAAGCCATTAAGAAGACTAACAGAATGTTAAGTTATATAGCGCCCTGATGGGTAGAGTACAAGTCCAAGGAGGTTATGCTCAAGGTTTATAACCCACTGGTGAGGCCTCATCTGGAATACTCTGTGCATTTTTTTTTTTAATTAATTTTATTGTAATCATTCCATACATATAGACTGTACTCTGTGCAGTTTTGATCTCCAGGCCACAAAAAGGACATAGCAGTGCTAGAAAAGGTCCAGAAAAGAGCAACTAGGCTGATTCTACGGCTACAGGGAATGACATACGAGGAAAGATTAAAAGAGCTCAGACTTTTCAGTTTAAGCAAAATAAAATTAAGAGGAGACATGACTGAATGTTTAAAATTATAAAGTGCATTAGTACAGTGGATTGAGACTGTTACTTTAAAATGAGTTCATCAAGAACAAGGGGACACAGTTGAAAACCTGTTATGGGTATATTTCGCACAAACATTAGCAAGTTTTGCACAGAGAACCACAGACACATGGAATAAGCTATCAAGTAGCGTGGTAGACAGTAAGACTTTAGGGATTTTCAAAACTCGACTTGATGTTAGTTTAGAAAAATTAAATGGATAGGACTGGTGAGCTTTGTTGGGCTGAAAGGACTGTTCTTGTCTGAATTGTTGTAAAGTATATTTGATAGTGCATGGATGAAGGGGAGTTAAAACAGTGAAAAAAATAATAATACTTGGATTTTTAAACTTAGTGTCATTTTTTTTTAATTCCTATTTAAACTTATTAAAATATGATTTTCCGTTTCTTACCATTGGGACTTGAATTTATGACACAATCTATAGAAGCAGTGATATTTAATAAATGTACAAATGCAGACATTTGCATGTCAATGTCAGTAAAGTTTTATTTTACAGCATATAATCATTTTAATGATGAACACCATACCAAGTGCTTCTTATGTAAATTACCACACGTATTGCTGGATAATTGGAGCCAAGACTTGCTCAGAGTGACACCGTGATCTGCTGGTATTTTTCTAGCGATTCCTTTCTGGTGTCCATTTTATCTCATCTGATTAGTAATTAGGCCGTGCTGTTTACTGCCAAGTGTGGTTTTCTGCCTTTTCACGACTTGATATAAAATGTCACCGACATCCACTATAACTAGCTAATTGAACAAGTAAGATCTGGAGTTGAACTGTATCAAGCACCTTAAAACAAGAGTAGAAAATTAACATTTATTCACATATTGTACAGCATTTTCATATTTCAGATTTTGCCCTTAGATTTTCCTTTTGATTTATTGGGGAACATTAAAAAATGTTCTTCGCTTTGTCATACTTTCTAATATTAATTACTTTTTATTTAAGGCTCTCAGCTAATTTATTAGATATTTCTTTGCTCTCACCTTTTTTCAATTCATAATTTATTTATTGCTCTTTATTACTCTCATAAAAATGTTAATTTGAAAATATCATTCCAAATGCAAAGTATTACATTAATAATTCATTAGTGAAACATACCGCAGTATTTAGTAATAACAAATTATCTTGCAGGCAGCATGGCAACACAGTGGTTAGCACTGCCGCCTCACAGGTCCACAGTGTTAAATCTGAATCCAAGTCCACTCACTGACTGTGTGAAGTGATCTTGTTCTCCCTATGCGTAAGTGTCTTCTTCTCTGGAGTCCAGTTTTTCCCTCATATACCAAAGATGTGTGGGTTGGGTTGGTGGTGATTCTAAATTGAATTTTATCAATGAGTGTGCCCAGCAATCAACTGGCACCCCACCCAGAGTTTATTCATGACTTGTGCCAAACAGTGATCCAAAACTGAATTAAGTATGTTCTGTAATGGTAAGATGGATATACTTATAACCAAAGAGACAGAACAGAAAGACAGATCAGTTGTTAGTGACAATGCCTCATAAAATCAGAGTCTGAACTCGAGTCCGGGTGGAGTGTGCAGATCCTCCCTGTGTTTGCTTTCCCTTTGGTTCCCCATCACACAAAAGATTTGTGTGTTAGTTTGAATGGCAACGTTAAATGATATATTGTTGTGTTAAAAGGAAAACTGAGCTTGCCAGGGCTTGAGTAAGTTTTATAGTATTTATATAATTTGTTAACTGGCTATACAACATCAAATGCAAGTGACCTTTTCTTTCTTTTAGTTCTGTCACTTAATGACTCAGTACAATACAATAAGTTCAAAGGTTTTTGGTTTTATCGCATGGTAACCAAACAACAGCAGGAAACAATTTGGCTAAATGTGCCATAAATATTTCATAGGAAACTGACCAACATTGTTTTGTGAGAAATAACTCCTATGTTAATATCCTGTTCAAGCTAATCAGACTTTGGCAAAAAATACATGTTTCATTGGTGTTTTAAGGTGGGGGGGTGCAACATTTTTCCATAGCAAGTATATTTCAATGCCAAAAAATGTAAAACATAAAACAGAAATGTTTAGTAGGGTTTAGCAAGCTTTGAGGAGTTGTTTTCTTCATCAGTAACACATTCACACCCAAGTGACACAAGATTATAAAAAATAACAAATCGCATGGGGAATTGGCATTATGGCTCAGTCTAAGAATATTATGGTTTGTGGTGAGCTAAGACTGGTAATAACAATTGTAACCGATTGTTAGCGTAACTCCTGGGAGCTGGTTTAAGTCTTCACATTTACAGCAAAATTAGAACACATTTGAATTACTATATATTTACCAAAGTCGTGCCCTGGTACCCGAGGGAAATGTTCAACACCTCCTCGAGATACCTGATTAATGAAAGCAGCTTCAGGGCAGCACACTTACTATTTACATAGTATTTTTCTTCCTCAAATAGATCTCAACGCACGTCTCTGAGATCAGAGGGCTCTGTAAAAGTAAGTACGCCACTGTAGCATGAGGCCAAAGCTTTTCCCATTTAATTTAAAAGGTGGAGCATACGCATATTGATTCACTAAAGGTCAGATGCTAGTGGTTGAGCTGGGATTTGTTTTTTTTTGTATGCACTAAAGCAGTCAGCCTTTCAGAGTCTGCCTTTGTTACATTATTCATAACTTTAAAAAAGGAAAAAAAAAACAGGTCTTGCAGCGCTGATGGCATAGTCCAGTTACACCAGTCCTTGCATGTAGCAAAATATAATTACAGTGCCTGTAAAAATCCCTGTCCCTGTCCTTTGACGCTTTTTTCATTCTAATATGTTTAAATATGAAATATGAATATGTCTAATTGGAATTTTTCATCATCATTTATTTGTTCTTCAAACCTCATTTCAGTAGTTAATTCTGTACTGTCAAAGTGAAAGCAAAATTCTGCATATTATATCACTTTTATTACAAAAACACATAAAATGATTGATTCTTCTGTAACAGTTTAGTTTAGATTTCCATTGTATGCTATTACCTTTGGCCTGGGCTTCTTCTGTGACTTTCATTTTTGTTCCTACTGTATTTTATGGATTATTTTGTATTTTTTATTATTATATATACTGTTTTAATTCATTTTGTATTCTATTGTTATATTTGGTAATTCCTGGTTTATTAAATACTTTGTCATTTTGTTTTTCTCTTACATTTTTGTGAATTAATTTCATTATTGATACTGTATGTTGAGCCCAAGGGGGTTGACCCTCCTGACATAGCACCTGTCAAATCTGCCAATGGTGGTGGCCTTTATAAAGGCCTGAGATGTGAGTCACTAGTTTTCCTGCTGTTGTTATTCAGGTCCTATTTCAATTCAGCCATATTCTTTAAAAAGAAAAAAGCAGGGAGTATTTAGAATTTTATATTTGAATCCTGATTATTGGGCTTTTAGGATATTTTTCTGTTATTGATTGTGACTTGCTTTTCTCTTTTGAAGGACAGCATAAGTATTAGCTATACTTTCTTCCTTTGTTTTGAAATATTTGTATTATATGGAATTCTAGTTCTTTAAATTATTGTGAAATATTTTTTTTACCTTTTCAAAATAAACATAAATTAATTAAATAATGTTTTGGGTTCTTTAGGTTAAGGCTTTCAACAGTTCTCCACTCCCTTAAAGTTTAGGCCCCAGGCCTGTGTGAGACTTTAGGTCTAGGCCCTTCAAAAGAATCAGGCATTTGTTGTAGTTGTTGGCATTGACTCACAACATAAGCTGCTATTACTAGTCTGCATGTCATAAAGCATAATATAAGCCTTTTTAACATGATATAAAATAATGAAAAATTACAGTTATAGTAGAACCCTGATTATCTGTTTCCTGATTTACCGAGAGTACACATTACATTTCTTATAATTAATAAAAGCTTTGCCATGAATACTTTACCAAGCATTTAAATACTTTATACTTTTAACCTCCATTGTACCGAGCGAGCGGTCAAGAAGCTGGTGATTGTGGGACTGTGGGAGTGACTCACTCACCCATCCACAACTTCAACCCTTAGTTATCACCAGTGTTTTGCAAGCATTGACTGTAGTACACAAGCTCTACTGTTTCATTAATTTAGGATTTTTGCATTTAAACAATGATGAGGACTGCACAGAAAATCCACATTAGATTCCTCCTATAAACAGTCTAAATGCCATTGAAACAGCACTTATGTATATTGAACATCAGGAAGACACAATACCTACCAACATTTTGAATGCTGAGGTGACTATGAAATATTGTAGTAAAGAAGCAAGCATTACATTAAACATTCACCAAGGTATTAAAGCAGGCTTAAAGTGATACTGTGCCATATAAGGTTAGTAAACTCTTTTATATCTGCAATTTTTAATCTAAAATTTTATCCAAGTTTTCACTTTTCTTAGGTAGGATCTATCTACATTATCTTGGGTAATTGGGGTTCAATTGTATATATTTCTAGACTCTTATATTTAATACATTTCTTACTGATAATAAAATAGTTAATTAAATGTTTATAGAAAATACATAGAACTAATAGCTGCTATATAATGGACACCAAAACACATACTGTATCCAAACCGATCTTTACTGTCTTTAAACGTTACATAGTTAGTTGAATAGAGTCTATACATGAAAAGCTACATTTAGATACACTTAACGACAGAATTTTAATACTTAATTAGTATAGTTTTTAATAATACCTATGAGAGAGAATCCAAAAATTAACAGAGTCAGTGAATAGCACAGGAAAAGGGTGTAGTGATCGTCTATGGTACTAGGTATTGTATGCCTACAGTCTTGTTCATCCGTCTGAAGAGTGGCACTGTGCTGAGTTGACGAAGATGTGTATTTATGACATTTATTATACAATTGTGCATATTTAAAAAAGCATATAGAACACCAGTCAACAATGATCAAGTTTTTTGGCATTAACATACTTGTTTATAAAGATTTTCCATGTGAACAGACTGTTAATCAACAATATTAAACTGAACTGCTGAGGCATCCGTAGGAAAAGACTGTCCAAAACTGCATTTTACACCATGACAGCACACCTACACACAATGCTGCAAACATGACAGAAAACCTGCACACACTGCTTTTTCAGTCAAAGAGATTTTGACCGGGTGGCACGGTGGCGCATTGGGTAGCACTGCTGCCTCGCAGTTAGGAGACTTGGGTTTGCTTCCCAGGACCTCCCTGCATGGAGTTTGCACGTTCTCCCCGTGTCTGCGTGGGTTTCCTCCGGGTGCTCCGGTTTCCTCCCACAGTACAAAGATATGCAGATTAGGTGCATTGGTGATTCTAAATTGTCCCTAGTGTGTGCTTGGTGTATGGGTGTGTATGTGTGTGTGTGTGAGTGCGTACCCTGCGGTGGGTTGGCGCCCTGCCCAGGGTTTGTTTACTGCCTTGCACCCTGTGTTGGCTGGGATTGGCTCCAGCAGACCCCCGTGACTATGTGTTAGGATATAGCAGGTTAGATGGATGGATGAGATTTTGACCAAAAAGAATATGGTTGCCATATTTCCCAAACCTCACATCCTGTGAATATTTTTTGTACACAAAATTAAAACTGTGGGATGACAATTTGCTACCATATTAGAAATCTAGGAAAAAAAGGCAAGAAGAGTCTACGCATGGTGAGGAGTGATGAGCAGAGGAAGGACAGAAGCACTGAGACGAGTGCACTGCATCTCAAGGGGAGTATTTTGAAAGTGACTAAAAGTGAACTTCTGTAAGTTGTATAATAAAATTTTATTTTATTAATAATTTCAGTAATTTATCACCACTCCTCGTACATCATGGGGAAAAGTTAACCCATGCTCAAAGCACTGAAGATACCGCAATGGGATATTTCCAAATATGAACTAGAGCGTGTAGAGCAGGCTGTATTCTAAACTGTGTGTGCAACAATTAAATGTATAATTAACGGTGATTATCATGAGCTCAATGGAAATTCTTAGGGAATGTTGCATCATGGGAGATTGACATCCAACTAACCAAACTGCTTAATTGAGTTCAGAGTCATAGGGATCTTAGTCTATTCCGCCAGTATTGGGCATAAAGCAGGAACCTACTATACATTGGGCAGGACATTAGGCCATCACAGAACACGGAGGACTGGCAAAATGAAACCGTTATTTAAAAAATTCAGATTTATAGCCTGTAATAAGTCATGTTAGATATCTATCTATCTATCTATCTATCTATTCCATGATATTAATTTTGACTATTTTGGCCTCAACACTCACAAAATGTATTTTGACAATAAATATTCTCCCTGCACTGAAACAAGACAGGGGAAGTATAATATAAAAAGAAAAGGTTCTATAACATAAACAAGTCAAGGTATTAAATATATAGAGTATCATATACTATACAGAGTACCAATTACTTCTTTATTTATATTTACTTGTATCTGCAGCATTAGGCTTGCTCATTGGCATTAAAATTGTTTTGATCAAAAAAATATATATATATTAAAATGTCCCATTGTAACACAATAGGACACAAAAACCTTTTTTATAGGGATTATAACAGTATATTGTTAAGCAAAGCATACATTTATAAGGATTCACCATTGGCATACATTATAACTGACATTATATTCTTGTATGAAAATCAGGTATTCATTGGGTAAAATGGACCAGTAATCTAATTAATGAATAATTAAAATTAATTAACAGTCTAGAAGGCACCATTTATATGACTGTCCAGATGGGGAAAATACCATCCAAAATGAGACTCTCACAAGGCAGCTTTCAGAAACAAGGAGGACTGTCTCTGGGGGCAAACTAGTTCAACACAGAGAGAAGAGATGCTGCCATTATTCTGATACAGTTCGTTATTCCCGTCCAGATGGGGAGCAATAAAAATGCTGAAAGATAAATAACACTTTTATGTCATTGAAATAACGTACAGTAAACCACAATTACAGACAGATAAAAGGTAATTATTTTCCAATAACACACAAGTGCATTACTGTCAGAACTGCAAACAAATTAAATTCTGCAATCATCTAATGAATAAACACTTATTTTAAACAGAAAGTTATTAAATGTGGAGTAAATCTGGAGTAGATGTCAATGTCCCAGAGTGAATCCCCCACCTGAAAGCCAGACAAACACTTCACTGCCACAGTGAAATTAATCTTTACAAAAGATATACAGGGTAGGGGGAAGAGGAAGAGTGGTGGCACATGTCAAACGCAATGTTCAGGCTCAAAAGGTCGGCTCAGAACTAGACACGTTTGAAGGGCTGTGTGTTAAGCTAGAAAAGAAGAAGTCCATGGATTTACTTATTGGAGTTTTATTATTTAATGAACATGTGTACAATAAAGAGAATGTGGAATTTCATTAGTGCAGGCACTGAAAGGGAAATGCCTGCTTGTAGAGTTCAAATAAACCTGTAAATAAAATGGTTTTTTAATCCTAATGGACAGATTTTAATTCTGAGTGCCAGAGAAAAAAAAAATCTTTTTTTAAAAGGCAGATTACAGGAACCGTTGTATATGTAATCAAGGTTTCTAAAACAAAAATCATTTGATTGTTCACCAGAATTTTAAGGACAAATCTAAAATCAAAGCCATAAAGAAACGCAAGTCAAAACCAAAACCTTTTCCTAAGTTGTTTGCTTGGTTGCTGTAGTGCTAGCCTCTTACAAGATGTTTCCCTTAATTGCTTAAAGGTCAGACACTCTTTAATATATACAACCAACTTACATCTCATAGCTACCACATTGCCAAAAGTCACAGCTGCAAACAACATGACAGAAAAGATGTAGGCCTCAAGAACCTCACACCCATCATACAGTCTAGTCCCAAACTTAAAATGGAGCTAAGGCTTTTTAAAGTTTAATAAATTTCAAGTGCCATTTAGAAGAGAGGATGACTATAAACCTATGGTCCAGGGACACTACCAAAAATGTTTATTTATAATTAATAATTTATTTATAATTTCGTGTCCATTTTGACTATCTTCTATCTTCAGGCTCAACTTCCAGAAAACTGGCAGTCAGAATGGGCTTTGCTTAGGAACTGAGCCTAATCAAGTTTTAAAGACACATATACCACCAACCCAAAAAAAATGCAATGAGAAAAACACGCACACACACCCATTAAAATATTGGAAATGGGCACAAGTTCACAAAGATATACTCCTTTGATTAGCAATTGAAAGGAAATCTTGTTCTAAATTTTCTTTGAATGCTTTGCTGTTTGCTCGAGCTAAAATTAATTTACCAGCAATCCAGTGGTTCATCGTTTTTAAAGATATGGGATCAATGTAGGATACATTTAAAGACAAAGTAGCTTTTATCTACTGCCCCATATATAATAATCACCTACTTGCACCTTTATTGACCTATGCAGTATTCAGAGTGCGGAAGACATTAGAGATTGTGACATTTAGAGGTCTCTATAATTAAAATGTATGTGTATATTTTGAACTATTGAGCGCCAAATTTAATCTTCGAGTGATACAATTTTTGTCATATAAACAATAAGACCTTTATAATGAACTGACTCCTAAATGAAACTGTGAAGGTTTATAATGATATTATGTAGTCAAAAAATTGAGTCGGTATAACCAATTTGTCATCAAGTTCAAAATGCTGCAATGCATCACATGCTGTACTGTCTCAGTATATTCTGGGAATGATCATCATGCTATAGACCAGAAAATGGTGGCTTACGAAGAAATACAAAATGCTTTCACAAAATAACAATAAAGAAAGACTTTTTCCAGCAGAATCAGTTGATTTCTGAAAACAGAAAAAAAATGTGTATTTTTAGATTAAACATAACAGTCAGAAGCTGCTAAGTTGCTTTGCATGACGTTACTGGCAATAGATGGGTGGGCGCAGTAATATTTGAAATCTTCGAAATTTAATGACCACACAACAAAAAGCTACATCATGATAAGAAAAAGAAATGAATCAAGTGCTAATCAAAGCAAGCAATTGCCACAGCAAGCCATTTCCAAAATAATCCTAAAATAAAATCTATGCTTAAATCATCAATGAAAGATGGAATTGGCGCAATGCTATCACCAAATATCATAACCAAAGATTACTGTACACCCAATGAGTCAAGCACAGCGGCCAGTGTGACAGAAGAGGGTCCATGTTGTCTTTCACCACTTCTTCCCATTGTAGATGACCATGAGCTTATTGATAAACACATGCAGAGCAACTTGGCAGCTAAAAGACAGAGGTAGAAATAAGAATATGCAGAATTTGAAGAGAATACACTAAGTAAATTGGGTTCTCAAAATGTTTCATATGATAACACCATATCGGTTTACCTCTGAATTGCAACAAGCTGGACAGGTAGAGCATGGGTTTCATTTAATTTGATATCTGAGAAAACATTTATTACTGATTTCAGCAGAGAAGCAGGTGAGTTTAAAATTTGGCCGAACACCTGTGCTGGGCTTTTCTAGGGCCTGACAATAAAAAAAGTGTTAAATTAGTTCAAAATAATGATATATTATTTACCCTATACAACTCCAAGCACCTCACACCCAGATAAACAGACTTGAGCACAGAGAACTTTTTGACTGACTTGAGCAGCAGCAGTGGGGGAGTGGGATAGCAGGCTGCTTGCTGTTTGTGCTGATCAGCACATTTGCAAAACAAAAGAGGTGCGAAAGAATTTAAGGTGGCCTGGAATTATGAGTATTTTTGTAGGCTTCAGGGATCCTAGTGTTAATGACCTCATAGGAACAGTCATCAGCACTGTGTCTGTCTGTGGAAAGAATGTCAACCTTGTCAAGAGGTTTACTTACCTCGGCAGTGACATTCATGTCACTGGTGACTCTTCCTGTGAAGTCAGTAGATGGATTGGAAGAGCATGGTGGGTCATGAGGTTGCTGGAAAGGGGTGTGTGGCACTCTCAATATCTCCGCAAAAAGAGACCTGGTGCTTTCTGTTTTGTTTTATGCTGTTTTGCTTTATGCTGTTTCGGAGACATGGACGCTACCCAGTGACCTGAGACGAAGACTGGACTCCTTCGGTACTGTGTCTTTTTGGAGTGTCCTTGGGTACCACTGGTTTCACTTTGTGTCAAATAAGTCATGGAGTCCTGAATGAGGCGCATTACCTGCATTGTGCGAGACCATCAGTTAGGGCACTACAGCCATGTGGCGTGATTCCCAGAATGGTGATCCGGCTCACAGGATCCTCATTGTTGAGGACTCAAGCAGCTGGACCAGGCCAAGGGGATGTCCACATAACACCTCGCTGCAGAACACAGATGGTTAAGTCTGGAGGGTGGGACTGGACCGTGTGTCTGCCTGGTGAGTTTGCCAATCGGCATCCCGAGCTGTTTCGCCATGTGGTGGGTTTGGCAATACGCAGTACCAGTGCATGCTCCCTAACCTGACCTGACATTTTTTAATGGGACTGAATACGGAAGTCTCTCTCATTCTCTTTCCCTTATCATTCTCATGCTTGCCATAACACTGAGGTATCCAATGTTTTGTTTTGTTTGTAGGTACCTTTCTTTTGTTCTTATCACCAGTGATCATTCACCACTTTGTCAAGCTATTATTTTCATCCTTTCAACTCCATGTTATCTTGACTAACCAGAGATTATAATTTTACCCTTAAGCTATCAGCTTCTGACTAGGGAGGTCACCAGAAGAGTTCTTTCTGTCAACTTCAAGCATGGTAATATTCTCCAAACAAACAGAATAAACAGCCATGACGGGTGTGTGAGTCAGTGTCCACGTTCTTGTGAGTTTTGGTAAGCTTGAACTAAAGTGATTCTTTTATTTATAAAGGGGTACAATTATGTTTGCCATCACAACAAGATTTCTTTAAAGTTCCTATGAAAACTACTGGCAGCTTAATTAATATTAGTGGTCCAGCTACCCTGTTGTAGCCCCAGAGTGTTGTTAGCGCAGAGCACTTATCATCTCCATTGGCTTTTGATCTTATTTCTGCTTGCAGAGTAATCCTGTCATCTATTTTTGAATGGACTGTGCTACAAGGCAAAAGCAATGTTTGCGGCCAAGCCACTTCTTTAATTAATCATTTTGCTTATGTGAACTGATGGAAGAGTGTGAACTGCCCTATTTCTTCTGTCCACAGTTGTGACATTTTGTGAAAATTGTGTGGCATGAGCAGTTTTGGTGTTTTCTGCCTAATTATTACTGGATGTGTTCATTTGCCTCTTCTGTCACAGCACACCGCACTTGTTTATGCTTCAGGGTTCAAGCTATTTCTTTAAAGTGCACACACATACACACACACTTGTTCGATAGATGTTTGAATTATTTACTATATTCTCACATTGTGCAAAGTAACAACTATTGTATTATCTTAGTGCTAATCATTAAGGAATACATTACAATTTTAAATGCTTAAAGTTAAGCATAAGTTTTTTCCTCATACTCCAAAAACATGCATTGTTAATTGTAATTTGACCCCAAACTAATGTGAGTGTGGTCATGAGTGCGGCCTCCAACGGACTTAGGAATTAGGTAAGGGTTAGATAAGGATGCTCTAAAACGAACAGCAAAAACATGGGCACACTCATCTAACACATATTATGTTTGTTCACCCAAAGAAAACACTATACTCAAAGAAAATCTCAAAAAAAGGCTGGAATAGTCCTAAATTTTTTTAAAGTATTTATATATTATGGTGGATGGCTAGGGTTCTTGCCCAGCCGGGACGCCTGGAAGATGGAACAACCTGGAGAGAGGCAATACCTCCTCTTGGACACAAGAGGGCAGCCCCCCCGGTTTGCATCGGGGCCTCGGGACTGGAGCTGGGAAGCTCAACCCTGTTGGGGACCGTGGCCACCGCCAGAAGGCGCTTTGATGATCACGGAGCCCTGGAATGCAGCACTTCCGCTGCACCAGGAAGTGCTGCTGGAAGAAAATCCGGGCGCACCTGGTGTGCTTCCTGGTGTGGCGGAAGTGCTGCAGAAAGATCGTCAGGGAGCATCTGGAACACATCCAGGTGAACTATAAAATGGGTTGCCTCACTCCATTCTGGGAGCTGGATTCGGGAGGCAGAGGACAGAGCATATGAGTGGAGGAGTGAGGGCGGCAGAGAAGAAGAAAGACAAAGAGAAAAGGAAAAGAGGGAAAAGGACTGAGATGTAATTGTTGGTGATTGTGCACGGTGCTGTGTAGAGGAAAAAGAGAAATAAATGTGTGCTTTTGGGACTTGTGAGTCTGCGTCTCTGTCTGTGTCCGGTCTGATCTCCACAATATATATACTGTACGAGCTGTATATACCCGGCGTTGCCCGGGGCAGAAGTAACGTAATCGGTCAAACACTTACATATATACCAAAGTAAACCTAATCGGTCAAACAGTTACATATATAAAAAAACCGAACCTAATCGGACAAACAGCTTCATATATACAGAAGCGAACCTAATCGGACAAACAGCTAATGTATATACATAAGCTATCTATCTATCTATCTATCTATCTATCTATCTATCTATCTATCTATCTATCTATCTATCTATCTATCTATCTATCTATCTATCTAAGCAAACCTAATTGGTCAAACAGTTACATAAATACAAAAGCAAACCTAATCGATCAAACAGCTTCATATATACAGAAGCGAACCTAATTGGTCAAACAGTTATGCATGTGCAGAATGATTTTACAAACATTATGCGTGTTAACAATCATTAAAAAGAAAAGATTGAGGAACTGTTCTTCTATATGTGATGAAGCCACTAATAAGACAGATTTTTTTCAGGACCCAGCTGTTTCATAACTAAACTACTGCCACCCCAAAGTAATGCCTAATAGTGGTTTTTGGGGTAGCTGTGGAATAAAAAGGGTGTTTTTTAGTCAGTAAGAATCTGACACTACCCTTCAGTACGGGCTGAAGGGTGCCTATGTAAGGTTTTACATCCTTCCCGTATGGAAAAAAAAACATACTAAACTTTTTTTTCATCATTACAGATAATCTCAGTCAAATCGAAGTACGAATTGTCAATTTATTTTTATCTAATTTTTACTTTTTCACAAAGCCATCCCATGGCAATTTGTATGAATAAACTTTTGCTAGAGAGTTAGCAAAAGTTTATTCATGCACATATTTTAATACGGATAATCTATCTCTAATCAAGGTTCTCATTTTCATTCTAATTTAAAATAATAATAGATACTCATTTTTTTCTTCTGTTTTAGAAAAACCAATCTATGCCACCTACGTCTTCGTCAAGTCAGCTTTATCCAGCTTCATCACATATAGAAGAAGAGTTCCTCAATCTTTTCTTTTTAATGATTGTTAACACGCATAATCTTTGTAAAATTATTCTGCACATGCATAACTGTTTGACCAATTAGGTTCGCTTCTGTATATGTGAAGCTGTTTCATCGATTAGGTTTGCTTTTGTATTTATGTAACTGTTTGACCAATTAGGTTTGCTTATGTATATAGATTAGCTGTTTGTCCGATTAGGTTCGCTTCTGTATATATGAAGCTGTTTGTCCGATTAGGTTCGGTTTTTTGATATATGTATCTGTTTGACCGATTAGGTTTACTTTGGTATATATGTAAGTGTTTGACCGATTACGTTACTTCTGCCCCGGGCAACGCCGGGTATATACAACTCGTTTCATATAAATATAAATTATTAAACAGTAAAATCTTCTTCTGTAATTTGCTACCGTGGCAATTTGTGTGTCTGTCCAGGATTTTAAATGACCTGTAGCTCGCAAACCGTTGCACCTATACACTTGAAATGTGGTACACATATAGTACGTCACGTCTACTATCCGCTTTATGGGTGATGATTGTTTTAGTCTTTTTATCTTTATTTTATTTTATTGTACAATCAAGTCCTATCTGCGCACAGCAGGGCAGCCGTGGGCGGATGCGTATGGTGTATTCACTCGATGTTATCGTGCATTGCGCTGTCAGTGGTATTTTGATAAAAGAATTTGAACAACATATAAGAAGCGTATAAATTATTAAACAGTAAAACATTAACATTTAAGAAGTAAAGTTACATTAAGTACTACTGCTGTGCCTTCGGGTATACCTCATTTTTTGTTTGCCCATTACATGCTTAAATGTATACATTTTTTGGTGCACCTACCCGAGAACACGCGACATATAACCGAGCGTGGGAGAAGCATTGATTTTAAACACGCGTTGAGTTGATGTGCTGGTCTCCCTCGTGAAATAACTGGTAATGTTTGACTAAAATCTACAGCGAGTAAAACGACATTAGCTCCTATTTTTTTTTTACGATCTCTGAGATGTTGCTTTTTTCGGTTCAAGGCTTCATACGCTCTTTTATGTTGTATGGTGTACTTATCCCAAACCATCATCTTTGAATGTTGCAAGACTTTCGCCTTGTATGTAGATCGGGGTAATTACATTCATTGCATTCCTAGTCTGAATCACAATGTGATTGTATGGGTGGTTACCTGGCACTGTAGGGTTGCCACCCGTCCTTTAAAATACGGAATCGTGCCGCGTTTGAGAATGAAATTGCGCGTCCCGTTTTGATTATCATTTTTTTTTTAAAGCAGCGTCTCATGCAAATCATCCCACACGCATTTTATGAAGATGCCTCCTTTCCTACTTTTGATTGGGTAATACTTGATGTCATCGTTAGTTTGATTGGTGTTTTTAACTGTCCAGTGAGTAGGGCGTGTCTTTCAACCGTAAGCAGATTTTTTGCACTGGTATCACTGACCTCGACGACGGCGACGTTATACGTCAAAAATAAATTACGATAAATGACGATTTTAGCGATACTTTATTACGACGGCGGCTACATAGACACGATCAAATAAAAACAAAAAAATCAAATAATCATTCTACATTTTCAAAACGTCGAAAAAACGACGGAATGAAAAAAAGGCCCACCCGACGACCCACCCATTCCATTTTTATATATATAGATATATCAGTGGTGGGAAACCTTTTTTCGCACTAAGGCCACTGACTGCTTTAACTCGAACAAGGCCGCACCATTATAAAGTCATTAACAACATATATAGGCATTTTTTTATTAATTATTTATTATTAAACTTTATACTGACCCCAAAGTGTGTAAAAGTGTAAGAATAATCCATAACATGAATTAATTCTGTAATTTTCAATGACTTTTTTGAGTCTGTTTGTTGGTTGACAATTCATTAAAACTTGTCTCAAAAGTTGTTGTTCTTAAATGTAGCTGGCCTTCCAAATGGTCATCTGTCAGGACTGTGCAGTATCGATTTTTAATGTACTTCATATGAGAGAATGTACCTTCACAAATGTACGTGCTACCAAAGTATGTTAACACCCGTCGAGCGTGTTTGCGCAGAATGGGGTAGATGTGAACATCACGCCAAAATGAAATCAAATCCACTGAATTTTGGGATAGCTTGTGTTGAGCATTTGGATCTTCACTAAGTTCCAACAATTCCATTTGGAACTTCTCTGGCACATTGTCAGGTTCCATCAAGTGTGGCTCTGAAACCAGCCATAAATCATTGTCATTGACGCGGATATCGGAGAATCGAGCCACAAATTCAGCGACTAGTGAAGCACTTCACAGAACTCATCAAAATGTATTTTTACAGATGGGTTGTTAGTGGCAAAATTACTTAGACACAGAAAGAATTCAGAGAGCTGCTGCTTTTGAAACTTGCCGTGAAACAATTTCAACTTGCGCTGAAAAATTTTTATACTCCGCCAGAGGTCACAGACACTTTGATTTCTGCCTTTGAGTTGCTTATTCAGACTGTTGAGTTCACTCAAAAGATCGCTGAGAAAAGCCAGGTTCATGCAAAAGTTGATGTCATCGAGTTTACAAACCACACCTTTGGATGCATAGAACTCTTTGGTAGTGCCTTGCAATTCATAAATTCTATTTATAACAGATCCTCTTGACAACCAACGAGCGTTTGAGTAATATACAATGTCCTCTTTCTCAGTTGAATCATCATTTTGGAGGATTTCTCTAAACTGGCGATGATTGAGGGCTCGGGCTTGAATGAAATTCACAATACCAATGTTGTCTTCCAATGTGTTGTTCAAGGTTGCAGACTTGGCACATAGAGCTTGTTGGTGTATAATACAATGCAGTGACAATAATGTGGGAGAATCCAGATATTGAGAGTGAATTTGTTGTTTAAGTAGAGTCACAAAACCACCCGTTGTTCCTACCATTGCAGGAGCTCCATCTGTACACACAGTAACAAGTCTCTTTAGATCAATTTCTTCTCTACACAAGTGTTGTTAAATGCTGTGAGAATATCTTGTGCCTTTGTTGTTGATTTGAGACTGATTAGGGACAACAACTCTTCATGGATGTCAAATATTGGTGACATTGTTCTGATGAAAATAAGCAGTTGTGCCGTATCTGTTGTATTGCAGGATTCATCCAACGCTACAGATTACAAAGTATTGGACTCTTGACATATTTTGTTCAGTTGATTTTTTTAAGTCAACCGCGATCTCACCTTGGCACCTCACAATTGTCCTTCGTGATAGAAGTAAATCTTTATATTTTTGAAGTTGAGATGGTTCGAGACACTGAACAACTTCAAGCATGCATGATCTGAATAGCTCTACATCAGTATATGGTTTTCCAGCGGCACCCAATTTGAAGGCGACTCGAAACGTTGCCTCAACTTCCGGATTGTGAGAGGATGATTTGAATTTGGCGAACATGGATGTTTCTTTTGTATGGCTCTTGTTCAAGGAATCATACGCTTGCTTTCTGGCCTCATCTTTTAAATTGATGTACTTCATGTGTCACTTACAACTCTCATAGTGCTGTTTTGCATTAGATCTCTTTAATGTTCTTATTTGCGTCTTGCATCTTAGGCACATCATGGAGTTTCCTTGGTTTGACATGAAGAAATCCAACTCCCATTCACTGTTGAACTGTCGATTTTCATTGTCTACATGTCTGGATTTCTTTGACAGCGGTAACTGCATTATATGGCCAGTAAAACACAACGATAATTATCAGATGAGGAAATGATGGATCTGACTACTTTCGTTGAAATTTAAGCATGCTGAACTTTAACCCTTTTCGGTGCCATTTGATTGGCCACTTAAGTTACCGTGGGAAATAATTACAGCGGTACTCGTGAAAATCTACAGTGTGCGTGCACTTTATCCGCAGTAAATATAGTATCTACAGTGGTGTGAAAAACTATTTGCCCCCTTCCTGATTTCTTATTCTTTTGCATGTTTGTCACACAAAATGTTTCTGATCATCAAACACATTTAACCATTAGTCAAATATAACACAAGTAAACACAAAATGCAGTTTGTAAATGGTGGTTTTTATTATTTAGGGAGAAAAAAAATCCAAACCTACATGGCCCTGTGTGAAAAAGTAATTGCCCCCTGAACCTAATAACTGGTTGGGCCACCCTTAGCAGCAATAACTGCAATCAAGCGTTTGAGATAACTTGCAATGAGTCTTTTAAGGCGCTCTGGAGGAATTTTGGCCCACTCATCTTTGGAAAAGTGTTGTAATTCAGCTTTATTTGAGGGTTTTCTAGCATGAACTGCCTTTTTAAGGTCATGCCATAGCATCTCAATTGGATTCGGGTCAGGACTTTGACTAGGCCACTCCAAAGTCTTCATTTTGTTTTTCTTCAGCCATTCAGAGGTGGATTTGCTGGTGTGTTTTGGGTCATTGTCCTGTTGCAGCACCCAAGATCGCTTCAGCTTGAGTTGACGAACAGATGGCCGGACATTCTCCTTCAGGATTTTTTGGTAGACAGTAGAATTCATGGTTCCATCTATCACAGCAAGCCTTCCAGGTCCTGAAGCAGCAAAACAACCCCAGACCATCACACTACCACCACCATATTTTACTGTTGGTATGATGTTCTTTTTCTGAAATGCTGTGTTCCTTTTACGCCAGATGTAACGGGACATTTGCCTTCCAAAAGTTGAACTTTTGACTCATCAGTCCACAAGGTATTTTCCCAAAAGTCTTGGCAATCATTGAGATGTTTCTTAGCAAAATTGAGACGAGCCCTAATGTTCTTTTTGCTTAACAGTGGTTTGTGTCTTGAAATCTGCCATGCAGGCCATTTTTTCCCAGTCTCTTTCTTATGGTGGAGTCGTGAACACTGACCTTAATTGAGGCAAGTGAGGCCTGCAGTTCTTTAGACGTTGTCCTGGGGTCTTTTGTGACCTCTCAGATGAGTCGTCTCTGCGCTCTTGGGGTAATTTTGGTCAGCCAGCCACTCCTGGGAAGGTTCACCACTGTTCCATGTTTTTGCCATTTGTGGATAATGGTTCTCACTGTGGTTCGCTGGAGTCCCAAAGCTTTAGAAATGGCTTTATAACCTTTACCAGACTGATAGATCTCAATTACTTCTGTTCTCATTTGTTCCTAAATTTCTTTGGATCTTGGCATGATGTCTAGCTTTTGAGGTGCTTTTGGTCTACTTCTCTGTGTCAGGCAGCTCCTATTTAAGTGATTTCTTGATTGAAACAGGTGTGGCAGTAATCAGGCCTGGGGGTGGCTACGGAAATTGAACTCAGGTGTGATACACCACAGTTAGGTTATTTTTTAACAAGGGGGCAATTACTTTTTCACACAGGGCCATGTAGGTTTGGATTTTTTTTCTCCCTAAATAATAAAAACCATCATTTAAAAACTGCATTTTGTGTTTACTTGTGTTATATTTGACTAATGGTTAAATGTGTTTGATGATCAGAAACATTTTGTGTGACAAACATGCAAAAGAATAAGAAATCAGGAAGGGGGCAAATAGTTTTTCACACCACTGTAGCTTGACTGCTATTGGCATAACTTGCATTCAGTTTGGCTGTATTTCGTTAGCTGTCATTGACCATTCCGTCAGGTATGAACGCAGAGACCAAATGAATCTTCGTTTACATTGTTTGGTATGTTGAACATTTTCGGCTAGTATGAACAAGCCAAAAGGCCGCAATCACTTGTTCCACTGATACCTTCGTGACGGCCACAAAAAAAGACCTCGAAGGCCGCACTTGCCCACCTTCTTAAAAATAAGAAGGATGTCCAATAACTTATCCCCAACTGATGTACTGTATAAATGTCATAATTAAGATTAAAAACAGTATATTTTATATATATATATATATAACTATTACATTTACAGTCCAGCCTAAAAATAAAATAAAGTGAATATCTAAAAGAGTTTTTTTTAAATATTTAAAATATGTTATAAATGGGATAAAAAAGGGTTAGTAATAGGACCCCAGGCCAGAGTTTTAATGTTAGGGCCCCAAAGGTGATATTTAAGATTAGGGCTATAAAAATACAAACTTTAGGGTTAGTTTTTTTAAGGGATAAAAAAGGGTTAGTAATAGGACCCCAGGCCAGAGTTTTAATGTTAGGGCCCCAAAGGTGATATTTAAGATTAGGGCTATAAAAATACAAACTTTAAGGTTAGTTTAAGGGTAGAGGAAGAAACCTATAAATAATGGGGTTAGGAAAATATAAATAAAAGAATAGGACAGGTACAATAAAATATATTTGTAAAAACCAACGCTACAAGATCACTCTAGCTGATTCCTCAAACAAATAAAGAAACTGATCTGGGGTCCTTTCAATTGGATCCATTGGGTTATGTAAAACATTACAATGTTTTAAAATGTTTTCATTAAAATTAGAAATTTTCTGAGTCACTTTTTGATTACTAGAGTACGGCAGGATTTGTGCTAAATACAGGAATGCAAATGGAAAAACCTTTTTAAATACTGCTAGGATTTCAAGGAAATGAATCTCTCCATTATGATGTGTATATTAAAAAAAACAATCCTGGAAGCCCATAGAAAGAACAGTAAATTGAATATGTACTTGCAGTGTAAATTGGGAAATATGCATTCCTGGATAATAAAATTCATCCAAATATATAAAATGTTCATCCCCAGGAAAAGCACCAGTATAAAAATTGCTGCTTCCACTTCGTTAGGCATTCTTTTATATTAGATTTAATTTGTAATAAATAAAACTGTTTTTATGGAGAATTAGCAAGAGAGGTATTAGATTTAGGCATATCTAACAATTGTTGTTTAAATTTTACACCCTTCATCTCTTCAGCTCCTTTAACAAGAGGTCTGTTGACTTTTTTTTTAACCTGTTAATGAACATTACAGGAAACAGGAGAATTGGTGGGAGACGAAAAAGACACAATATTAGTGGATCTAGTCCTCATCCTCCCCAAACTTTTCCCAGCATTGTTAGTGGAGTAAGATTTGAATCTCTGGTTGCAGAATCAGTTCATGAGTAAATGCATTAGTAGTTACCTGTTCACAATTGGCAGAAGCATCATCCAAATACCCTGGCACCCCTCTTGTGACACTGAATTTGGTAAGGTGGGTGTGAGGATTTTATGTTATTTTAATATTTTAAGGTCAGTTTTCTTGTCATATGCTAAATGTCCAAGCTCTAGATTGGCCTGTTTAAGCAAACGTGGATGTAATGACACCCTCCTTCTAAGGGTCATTTTTAGTCTCAGGACCACTGATGCCTTTTGACCTGATCCTGGTTCAATAATGAATGTTTAAGAGTAATATATGGACATACTCATTAAAGAATTTCTGCTTTCTCATTATGCTATGGTAGGAGCGCCTCAAATGAACAAGACATTAGTAGTAATGCTATAGTGCTACAAACAGTAAGCCAGGTTACAAATGGTTTAAACATTTTTCATGCACTGTTAGATAGATATTTACAATGTACGTAAAATAGAAATGTTTTATATATACAGCATATATTGCAGAGTATACTGCTCATATTTCACTTCATAGGTTGAATGAGCTGAAAAATTGTATTATTCTAAAAAGAAAAATGTTAAGTAAAAATATAGGGCCCAAAATTGCCTATAATTGTATAAGCTGCTTAAGAAGGAAATATGTACTGCCTAGACTTTGCTAGTCAGCAAACATTAAACGAATGGTTCCTGCAGGGCAATTTTATTTCTTGAAGCATGTCAAACATGTCCCATACAGAAACAAAAGAAAATATTTTCTGTCAGACAGCCAGGAAAGGTTATAAGCATTATTCAAGGAATGACTTGAAAACAAATTGCATGACAAATGTAAGCTGTGTAGCACTGCATTAGAAAGTCATACTAATGTGGCTCTCGCTCTGATATATGAGCGTGGGCTCTGGCACTCTGATAACACTCAGTTGATCACTGCAGCTGAAAGTATATTTTATTAAAAGTTTCAGATATATATACTGTACACATATATATGAGACAACAATAAGCAATAAGGCAATTCAGTGTGTTGCTGATTCAAAAGGTACAATTTTGGAGAGGTTAAAACTGCTGTTAACATGTAGCAAACTCTCAAGGGAACAGGTGTGACTGCCCTCACATGTGCCACATTGATCTTGCTAATCAGTCTAACAGACGTACAGCTGAAATACATTTTATGTTTTAAAAATGAAAACATTAATCCAAAAATAAATAAATAAATAACAATCCCAAAGTACATAGTGGTAATTTAGTAATGCATATCACAGCCTTGTCCCTCAACCATTATTAATGGGGCCACAATGTCATTACTTCAAATACCACAGCCATTCATTAGACAAAAGAAAAATTATTCCATGCATGGTCAGGGTTATTGCTTCAAGGAGACCAAAGGAAAAAAAAAACCTGGCCAATCAGATATAATCTTATCATGACCTTCAGGAGAAGAGCGGAACGGTTCTCACAGTTCAAGTTCACAGCCCATTTAGCATTGGTTGCCTCTGTTAGAAAAGCAGATCAATGGCAAAAGACAAACATTCTTTAATACTATAACAGCACAACTTAAAATACTCATGCTTAAAATTAGGCTTAATGACAAAGTAGCTAATGCTGCCCGTTACACCTCCCCAATACAGGGTTACAGTCTCAGCCTGGATGAGTGGGTATGGGTGTGCTTGAGTATACCCTGTGATGTTCTACCCTGCCCCACATGCACTGGCATACATGAGTTCACAGTTTAACTGAATGAATGGATTAAATGTTTAACTGTACTCACTACTTTAATTTGTATTAATTTTATTCATAAAGGCTTATTAAATTCCTTTCACTCTATTATAGGGTGGCAGGGCAGGGCAGGACTGAACAGGCCAGTCAGGCTGTGATAGACAACTTACCCCTTGACAGAGACTTCATGAAATTATGGACTGTGTTGCTATTTCTTTAAAACAAAAGCCTAGAATACTGTCATACCTGTGAATCCTGTCATGGTATGTGGCTGGAATAGGTGCTGGATAATAGTTGTTTTAACCTGCTGTGGTCTTCATAAAACAAATGAGGTATCTGCAACTGTTTTCAGTGAAGTTTAAGATATGAAGATAGTACTTCCCTACCCATATGTACTGTATCTGTACTGTATAATGTTTTTGCAGACTTTGGCCTATTCATTTTTAGCCTATTTTTGTAGTATGTGTGAAATCTCTGTTTCACCTTCCAGCCAAGAGGGCAAAACTATGAAAAGATCTATACAATATATTAACTTTGTTCATAGATCCTAATTCTAATCCTAAATCCACATTAAATAAATTTCATTTTCTCCGTTTGTGGCTTGGATGTGGTGATAGACTATTTTTCATGAAATAACCTAGACACACTTACTGCTATTGTCCAAACAGCACAATTTACAAATAACATAATGATATTATGATAAATATATGCATAATATATCCAAATATATGGATATATGCAAGCATATGCAGACAGAAAACGCCAAATAACTTATGAATTCTGATCTTTCAGTTAATGTCATCAAGATGGAGAAGTTCTTTACTTAGTAATTACGTTTCTAGCACCTGCACCATAATGGTGGAACTGATTTGCTCACTGCTAGTCTACACTGGTTTACCTTCCACACACAGCTCCTCTTTCTCAGACACACATGGAAGGATGCTCATCATGTTTTTTTCTTTCTTTGTTAGGAACTCTACTCCGTTTTCCCTTTGGTCACATCTTTTGGTTACAGGAAGTACTGCAGTTTTTTGAAAGGTTTCATACACAGTGGTCCTCATTTGCTAGGCATAAAATTGACATCTGCTTGGAACTTGGTGATTAGTCATATCCTGTCTTTAGCAAGACAAATGTGTTGCTTTTATGTACAGTCTCTCCTACTTATGCACCTTGGTTTCCTTTAGCAAAGTCTGGACTCATGGCATCCTCTCCCAACTCTGTAACAGAAGGTTGTTTTCCAGTCTTAAAGTCTAGAACTAGGTTGCTCTTCGGAGTAAAAGGAACTGCTCAAGCCTTTGTTGTGGCCACAACCTAAACAACAGCAGTCTTGCTATGAAGCAGAGGTATGGCCAGGGAAATAGAGTATAGAAGTGATGTTTTGCCATTTTTTGGGTGCACATAAGTCCAACCTTTTGATTAGCAATTGGTGCAAATATTTTCCCATCACAGTTGCCAGTTACTGAGTTATGGCTCTTTGTTCACTGACCATGTGTTTAAGTGGTACATCATGGAGACATCTCTGGTGATTTATCAGTCAATCAGATGAGACCCTGAAACTGATTTCCAAAGAGGCCCTGTGGGGAGAAAACTGACACTTGAGCTGAAGTTAAGAGGATCTGGCAGCTGCCTCTTAAGCAAAAGACTTATATGCCAATGCAAATCAAAATGAGCAATGCCAGGCTGTTTCACAACTTGAGCTTATTTTGCTTAGATTACCACCAGGTCCTAGCAGATACATAACTGTGAAATTGTATTTTGAGCAGTTTTAGAGTCTGACAAAAAACAAGTTCAGACATTTCAAAGGATGAGATAAGGATGTGGTTAAAAGGGTTGAGGCTGTTTCACTATAAGGCAAGCTTGAATTTTAGGGAGGAAATTGTGATCGAGAAACCACAGTTAGGAACTTTTATACTGGTTACCTAAATGCTAAAAAAATACATTCAAAGCTAATTAAAATAAACACTCAAGTGGTAAATCAAATGAACAAAATCAGATAAATAGGCTGTCGCTGGGGAATGACAGTCACATTTTGACATCACCAAATACAAGGCACTGCCTTTATATGCAAGGATTAGGTGTCCAAGGAACTTACGAATGTTCTTTGGTATTATATCCACATGATTAACATGAACATGAAGCAATTAAGAATTGTACATATTCTGAACTTCAAATTCAGAATGGCTATGACAGAACTTGAAATTTGTAACTTTGTTTCTTGGTGCAAAAAGAATTGTCTGCAACTTAACATCAACAAAACTAAGGAAGTGGTTATTGACTTTTGCCACACCAAAAACCGTCTATTTCTGGTCATTATTCAAGGAGTGGATGTTGAGATAGTCCACTTCTACAAGTATTTGGGGGTCCACATCAATGACAGGTTGTACTGGTCTATATATATTGTGAGAGATGGCCGGCAGTTTATCCTGGCCAGCACCCTCAGGCCGCTAGATGGAGTCCTCCCTGCAGCATGGACGTGCCACGGATCCCCGCAGGGCTTTGTGGGAGATGGAGTTCTACTTCACAGCCCTGCTGGGTGCCATGGGTGCCATTGGGTGACGCTGCAGGGAGACACAGGGATTTCTATTTTCCCTATAGCCTGGAAGTACTCCCTAGCCACGGGGATGGAAGAACTGAAGTACTTCCGGGCTGCATAAAAATAAGAGTTTTCATCTGACCCGGAAGTGCTATGGAATCACATGGACTGAAGGACAGAAGCACTTCTGGGTCATGGACTATAAAAAGGACTATGGGAAACCCAGCAAGCTGAGCCGGAGTTGGGAGGAAGAGTGATGGAGCTGCTGGGAGGAGAGGAGGATTGATTATTTGTATTATTATTGATTATTGATTATTGTGTATTGTGGAGGTGCTTTGTGCACATTATTGAAGTAATTAAAAATATCACTGGTACTTTTACCTGGTGTCTGGACGGTTTGTCTGTGGGTTATACGAGGCAACAGCAACCCCTAGTGTCACAATATATATATATATATATATACATATATATATATATATATATATATATATATATATATATATATACATACATACATAAGTACAGTTGTGCTAAATATACAGCTATCTCTCTATATTCTGAATCTGGTATTCGTATTACTGGATTGGTGGTGGTGAGCAGTGTGGAGGTTAGTTATCTAAGCGGCACTTGTCCCAAAAAAAGACATCTTTAAATATGTCTTCTTTTTTTCTTGTCAGCTGTACATGATCCAGAATTAGTTAAGCTCACCATCTTTGTACATTCCGGTGAGAACTACAGAGTCATTTGTACAGTAACAGCTGCTACTCACTCCAGCACACATGATAAGAGAGGCTCACTTTGCGCCACTTAATCTCTTTCTATACAGAGAAGGACCATTACTTCAGCATGTTAGCAGAGGACTTCCATGTCTTAGACCCAAATTCTCATTTGAACCAATTACGCTTTCCTTAAACAATAAGAAAAGTGAGAAAACCAGCTCTTTGGATATGTCTAACAAAATCTAATGGGAGCTGGCAAGAGCACAGAAAAAACAAAACAATCACACCACAAAGAGTTGAAACTGGAGGAAACTTTCCCAAACTGTTCCTCAGAGGATCCCTGGGGTTGTTTTTTTTTTTTTTTAACAAGTTCCTGTCTTTAATTAAAATACTTTACATAATCAAGGATGTTGTTTTCCTGTTTCTACATTTACTCTTGGAACTGCACAACACTGTGTGCTTTACTTTCTCAGCCAGCTACTGTACGTATGAAGATACCTAAGAAAAGCATGTTACATACCCTTAACTTTCCTGATTGCAATATTCATTGATTTGCTTGGGACTGCTTGTAAAATGATAGAGGAGGTCTGTTTAAGTTAAAAGTACTGGGATATACAAATCAATATGCTATCAATGTTTAATAAAATACAGGAACTATTTTAATCCCTACTTAAATTGAGTGGAGGCTGGGATGCACATGTCAGATAACACTAGGAAGAGTGCCATGTCACAGTCTGATTGTTGTTTTGGTGAACTGTAAATATTCCCTGGTATGTAGCATCAGAGCAGATATCCTTCAGTGTAATCTTGTTAATTTATTTGTTAAATACTCTTTATGAAAGTCAATACAGTATATAAAAAATTATTTGGTCATTCCAGTGCTTCTGACGATTCGTAAGCAGATAGATATTGTCATGCTTTCTCAATATCTCTCTGCTTACAAATTGTCAGAAACACAGTAACTAGTGTGTTTCTTTGTGCCGGTCCCAAGCCCAGATAAATGGGGAGGGTTATGTCATGAAGAGCAGCCGGTGTAAAATTTTGCCAGAGCAATATGCGGACAACAATACAGATTTTCATACCAGATCGGTCGAGGCCCGGTATTGACAATGGCCACCAGTACTGTTAGCCAACAGGGTGCTGGCGGAAACTGGGCTACTGTTGGACTAAGAAAGAGAAGAAGACGGGGGAGACGTGTCCGGAGGCAGGAGGAGAGGAGGAATGTAAAGTGGGTGGAAGTAAGGTTAGGAACTTTGGATGCTGTCAGTATGACTGGTAAGGGGAGAGAGTTAGATGATATGATGGAGAGAAGGAAGGCTGATATATTGTGCATGCAAGAGACCAGATGGAAGGGGAGTAAGGCCAGGTGGATTGGAGGTGGATTCAAATTGTTCTATCATGGTGTGGATGTGAGGAGAAATGGGGAAGGGGTTATCCTGAAGGAACAGTGTGTCAAGAGTGTTTTGGAGATGAAAAGCGTGTAGAACAGAGAGATGATTATGAAACTGGAAATTGAAGGCATTATGATGAATGTTGTGAATGCATATTCCCCACATGTTGGGTGTGCAATGGATGAGAAAGAAGATTTCTGGAGTGAATTGGATGAAGTGGTGGAGAGTGTACCCACGAGAGAGAGTGTGGTGATTGGAGCAGTTTTCAATGAATATGTTGGTGAAGGGAACAGAGGGGATGACAAGGTGATGGGTAGGTATAGTGTCAAGGAGAGGAATGCAGAAAGTCAAATGGTAGTGGATTTTGCGACATGGCTGTGGTGAATACGTATTTTAAGAAGAGGGAGGAACACAGGGTGACGTACAAGACTGGAGGAAGATGCAGGTAGATTATATCCCATGTAGGAGGGGCAGTCTGTAGGAGATTGGAGACTGCAAAGTGGTGGAAGGGGAACGTGTAGCTAGGCAGCATAGGATAGTGGTCTGTAGGATGATGTTGGATATCAAGAAGAACAGGAGAGTGAGGACAGACACAAGGGTAAAATGGTGGAATTTGAAAAAGGAAGACTGCAAGGTTGAGTTCAGGGAGGAGGTAAGACAGGCACTGGGTGGCAGTGAAGAGTTACCAGATAGCTGGGCAACTATAGCAAAATTGGTAAAGGAGACAGATAGAAGGGTGCTTGGTGTGACATCTGGACAGAGGAAAGAGGACAAAGAAACCTGGTGGTGGAATGGAGAAGCACAGCAGAGTATACAAAAGAAGAGGTTTGCAAAGAAGAAGTGCAGAAGTACATGGAGGTAAGGCATAAGGTGAAGAGAGAGGTAACGAAGGTTAAAGAAAATGCTTATGGTGTTGCACAAGAGAGTGGACACTAAGGAGGGAGAAAAGGACCTGTACCAATTGGCTAGATAGAGGGACTGTGCTGGAAAAGATGCGCAGCAGGTTAGGAGGTGATAAAAGATAAAGATGGAAATGTAATCACAAGCAAGAAGAATGTGTCGATCAGATGGAAAGAGTACTTTGAGAGGCTGATGAATGAAGAGAATGAGAGAGAGAAGGTTGGATGATGCGGAGATAGTGAATCAGAAAGTGCAATGGATTAGCAAGGAGGAAGTAAGGACAGCTATGAAGAGGAATGAAAAATGGAAAGGTATTTGGTTCAGATGACATACCTGTGGAAGCATGGAGATGTTTAGGAGAGATGGCAGTGGAGTTTATAACCAGATTGTTTAATGCAATCTTGAAAAGTGAAAGTATGCCTGAGGAGTGAGAGAGTCGAATGGTAACAATTTTTAAGAATAAGGGGGATGTGCAGAACTGTATTAACTAGAAAGGAATAAAAGAACTGAGGTGATGATTACCGAGCAGCAGTATGATTTCATGCCAGGAAACGACACTACAGATGTGATGTCAGCTCTGAGGGTGTTGATGGAGAAGTACAGAGAAGGCCAGAACAAGGAACAAGACAGAATATATGTGTGTGAATGAGAGGGAAGTCAAAGGAATGGTGAGCAAGAAGGGAGTAGAGTTGGTGTAGATCGGTGAGTCTAAATACTTAGGATCAACAGTACAGAGTAACAGGGATTGTGGAAGAGGGGTGAAGGAGAGGCAGGATAGAGTAGGTGGAGAATAGTGTCAGGATGATTTTTGACAGACGGGTAAAAGCAAGAGTGAAAGGGAAGGTCTACAAGACGGTAGTGAGACCAGCTATGTTATATGGGTTGGAGACGGTGGCACTGACCAGAAAGCAGGAGACAGAGCTGGAGGTGGCAGAGTTAAAGATGTTAAGATTTGCATTGGGTGTGACAAGGATGGACAAGACTGGAAATGAGTACATTGGAGGGTCAGATGAGGTTGGACGGTTGGGAGACAAAGTCACAGAAAGAGATGCTGGGTATATTGGGAGAAGGATATTAAGGATGGAGCTGTCAGGTAAGAGGAAAATAGAAAGATCTAAGAGGAGGTTTATGGATGTAATGAGAGAGGACATGTAAGTGGTGGGTGTAATGCAGCAAGTGCAGAGGAAAGAGATGATCCACTGTGGCAAACAGGAGCAGCTGAAAGAAGAATAAGAGAGATATTGCCTCATGTTTGTTTCTTTTTTGTTCGTTCATTGTATTATTTAAATGTTTATGTTAATTACCGCATATACTCACGTATAAGTTGGGTCTTGAAATTGATCACAAAATGCTACACTTAATTTTTTAAATTTCCTTGCCTCTGCCAATCTCGCATCAGTTTCTCAGACGCATCGAATTTTGTTGTAGCAGCAGAGTTACCAATTTCTTCTGCTACTTCAACGACGTTTAATTTAAAACCAGCTTCATATTTTCTTCTGATTGAACGCTCCATCGTAGATAAGGGATGCTCTTACGATAAAGGTGTATGAGGGTGTGAGATACAAAAAACACAAATCAGTGCAATCGTTGCTTCTGAATAGTTTGGGTATTACCGTGTGGTCACGTAGGCACAATACATAGAAAAAAAAAGGCAGTGTGCTCCGTGGTTACTCTTTCAGATGGGCAGTAGCATATCATAATCTCTTGGACCAATAGCGTGAGTTTTCCGCATTCGATTTATATAACCAACAATATAAAATACCAGAAATTATACAGTAAAATCAAGTCCCGACTTATCCACAGGAGAACTTATCTGCAAGTATATATGGTATGTTTTTTGTTTTCTCTTCTCATTATATGTAAGTATTATGACTTTTATTAGTTTTGTTACACTTTGTATATCTATGAATATATTAATGTTCTACTATGTTTCTTGTGATTTGTGGGTGGTTCCTGAGGAGGCGGGGTCACCCTGATATAATGACTCCTGAGCCCTCCCTCAGCTTCCCCAAATCATCTAATGAGGCTCAGGAAATGGAGATCATTCACTATGGAGAGCTGTAAGTACTGCTTTCTATGTAGAATGACTAGTTTTGTGATTTTCTTGCATCTGATTAAAGATTTTGATTTTTGGTATTTATATTTGGACTGGGTTGCTTAGGATTGCCTTTTTAGGTAGCTTTTTGTGCCTCTTTTTTGTCTGCTGAGCATTTTTCTGTATTTTGCTGTGTTTATAAATACATCTTTCATTTATGAACATTTTTTGTTTGCCCCTTTTATGCCTAGCCAAATGTTTATGGCATCCCTCTTCTTGTGGGGCTTTTGTGATATTTTTGGGACATTTATTTTTGAAGTTTAAATCCCTTTTGGGCCAGTAAAGCCTGAGGTAGGCCATTGTAGATGGGATTAACCCACCAGGGTGAGACCTTTTCCAGTCGGGTGAAGGAGGCCTGGCCTACCTAATGAAGACATGCGGAGGCCTCACATTCATTCTACCATACTCAAAATTCAATTTCATAGCAGGTATCCAACTTAAAAGGACTCAACCACAACCAATTGCTTAGTGGAAATCTTATCTGATCCAAACAGATGTTTCCAGCAATGCTTGAAAATACAAAGAAACATATGTCTTCACCAGTTTCATGTCTTTGTGCATCAGTTACATGCTATCATACAGATCAGAAATATGAGTTTCTAAGTTGGAAATTTCACATGAATGCTATATAAGAGGGTCCTCCAAGTCAGACCATTCAGATAAAACAATGGTATCCGGAATCTCTGAGCTGTGATGTAATACTGATTTTTCCCCTTAGTCAATAATGTAATATTTAAAAAAATAGCTCAGTCAGCTGGATATCTGACCAGAAATTCATGTAATTGCAATGAAGTGGGAAGGTGAGATATCACATGTGGGAATTCTGAAAACTCCCATAGCACATAAAAGCATTTCTCAGATGACATTTGAGGCCATGCTGGGTAAGACTTGGAGGCATATGGGTAGTTAATGATAAATATGTCCTCACACAAAAAAAATCCACAATTTATAAACACTGCACTTACTTTTTGCATTGCAGACACAGCATCCAGGTTCTTAAGACATTTAACCATAAAATTGTCATTTCATACTCTGCCATGGTGCCCCCATGGAAAGGCACTCTGCAAAACTAATGAATTAAACCTTATCTTTTCAAAGGCATAACATGAAACACAAAAACATCCTTTCTGCAAGGAGAGCATCACACACAAGTTTCAGTAGTAAAGAGGGGTCAATAGGAGTCCTGACAAATGACATAAAACATTTTCTACAGGGGTTTCAGTAGTGTTGCTAACTGCAAAGTAGATTTTTCACAATATTTTCGTAATCCCATTAATTTCATTTGGGTTATACTTTCATGTACCTGTGATCTTAAAAAGGAGTTTCCTGAAACCAAATGTTATCAGTTTCATAACATTATTATTTTCTACAGAATCATGAAAGAAATCACATTGATTTTTACAGTCAACAAGAGCAGTTTCCTCGTAATCTTTAATAAGGATTCTAATTGTGCTTATTACCTGAGCAAGGACCTTCATCTGCAATTGATCCGTCCTGGGTATGACGTTAATCTGCATCCAGTCCAGCAAGTAGATCCTCCAACTTGCAGGGAAAATTTGGGGGTTGGTGGCAGGATTGCCACTCCAGCCACCGCTATAAACCTCACACTGTTCAGTGTGGTGCTGAGGTGTCACTCATTGCATGGCTGATCTCAATCCAGGTGGTTTGCATTGTGGTGGGTGTGGCAACACGCTGTAATCAGCGCATGCTCCCAACCTCATTACCTGAATACACTGCTCCTGAATTTGGACCACTCAATGGCAGCTCTATAGCTCTTTAGAGTAAAATGATCTCCAGTGTGTTTTTGTAAAACTTGAAAACTTGTAGTTTTCAAAGTTCTCCCCAAATGTACCCAATAGAATAATTGAATATTTTGCTACAACTGATTTTTGTCTGTGAATTTCGGTGTCAAAAACCTAACTGCCTTAATGCCCTGCATGCACCACTTGCTTTAAATGGTGAGATTTAAAGAGAGGATTCAGTGTGTGCATACCATGCCACAGCTGAGACAAAGGTGATGTGAACATTGAGTGAACCTAAGCTACATGGTATATTCCTTATATAAACTTCTTGCACATCTCAGCTTCTGTACTTTGAACACATTCTAGTGATACTGAATGTTTTGTCTTGGTACAGCAATATTTTACTCTACTTTCCCCTTTTGTATTATTAATATGTAGCCTTTTTTTCAGAATGCCTCAAATTTCAGACTTAAAACTGTTTATAAGGTATTGCAGTATATAACTTCTTCCCACCTTCCCGTCTACATCTATAACCTCAGGCAATTCGGTATAGTAAAAGACAAGCAGGAGTTAAGTTACAATTTAAACAATGTATTATTGATAATATTCATAAACTAGTCATTTAGCCCGTTACAATAACGGGCGCTAGAACAGTAGTGCATAAACATTAGTAGGAACAGTCTATATTAAATGGCAAGGGACTTTGACCTCATTCTTTTTGTTGGTTGTATTTTTCTTTCTTTCAGCTTTTCTTTTGTTGATGTTTACTTGCTGAGCTGACCGTTCTTCGTGGGCTGCCGCCGTGTATTGTGTGTCTTTAATTTTCTGTGACAGTAATACCGTCTTGTACAGCTCTATTCAATAAGGGCGCGCACAAAAGGGCGAGCTTCAAAAGGCCGACCTCAATTGAGCGCAGCGAATAAAGGCGTTTGTAGATAATTTAGTTCAAATGGCTCTGGAATATGTGAAGACATATTTACGCGCGCCTTTATTCGCTGCGACCATTTGAGGTCGCCCTTTTGAGGCTCGCCTTTTTGTGCGCGCCCTTATTGAAGGATACCGTCTTGTACGTCCGCTGGCTTGTACGTCCGTAATATACCTTTAATTTTCTCTGGCGGTAATACAGGCGTATGCGTCGGTAATATGCCTTTAATCTCCTCTGACAGTAATACTGGCTTGTATGTGGCTGTAATATGCGTCACTGTATTGTGTACCTTTAATTTCCTCTCGCAGTAATACTGGTTTGTATTTCCGTAAAACGCCTCTAACTTTCTCTGACAGTAATATCGCGCATCGCACCATGCCCCGCGCAAGTGCACTTCATCAGAAGACACCCACACACGGACACCTGGACGCACATAGGGATTTTATATATATAGATAATAACAATATGCAAAGTACATTTGAATATTGGCAACCATACAATTTGATAAATGGTGATGTGTACTTTCAGGTGGCACACAGACTTGTTAGTTACTTAAAATGTCTCTAGTTAAGGCATCATTGGTGGTCAGCTTTCTTCAGAACAGGCCGCATGCCTGTCTCAATATGGCTGCTGAGCTGTGCTCTTCATTGTGTTGCCCTTTTCAGTTCATGGTGTGTGTGAGCTGCTCCTTCATCAGTTGGTGAGAGAGAGAGAGAGTGAGGGAGTGAGCAAATTTATAGATGTTCTGAGCCAATAGGACGTCATAGTACTTAAAGGCTTCTGATACAAGCCAGTTCCAAACAGCCGTACTTCAGACTAATGGGGGAATAGAACACCTTAACACCTGCCATCCCTAAAAAAACATTTGTTGAGGTAAAACTTGGCAGTTAGGCAGTCTGGCATTTCCTGTGGGAGTTGAGAGACTTCAGAGAAACATTTACCAAACTTGTTTCAGGAACTTCCCCCCCAACCCTATTGTAAAATTCAAAGAGACCCATTCCTAAAAGGCAGGGGTAAACATGAATGCTTCTCACTAATGTAACACTAATATTGCATTGCTTTGCCTAAATTATAAATAAACACATACAAAATATTCACATGCAAAATTTCACATCACAACACTGAATATACCATAAAGTGTTAAAAATGTTTAATACTCATTAGTAACAGAAACACTGTATAAGAATATCCATTTCCTGCTATGATTTTTTTGTTCATAAAACGTGAATCGACACCAGATACATGGTAATATTATGAGTGGAAGCTCATCAGATCTATGGCTTTTTGTATGACGTCACGTTGTCAATTCCATATGGTATGTTACATAGTAAAAGGACATTCTCATAGAATGCTCTTCCTGCAAATTCATGTTGAAATCAAATGTTTTCAGAGCTCAACCTACTTGCCATGATCATTCTTACTTTACAAAAATACAGATATACAGTACATTGACTCATTCTATAAATGTACCAATAACGTATTTGGAAAACACTGTATTCCAGTTAAAAGGTAAATAAAATGGGAATACTTTACATTGTTGTATTAAACAAATTTAAAATTGCTAAAAATTAATCAGGTACATAAACACAACAAATCATACCATTCTCAGAAATGCTTAATATATATATTTCAGGGTCAAAGTATATGTCTACATATACTTTTTAATTTTTAAGGAAAAAAAAAACTCTGGCAAGCCCTGTCTAATAGTGAAGATGTGTTGCTGTGTTATGATAACTTGTGTCAATCCAAAGAACAGCGTTTCTGATAGGTCTCTGGTTATTTGTGGTGATCATAAAAATGGTCTCTTGAGGTGGACAGAGTGCTTGTAAAGGTTACTGGAGTGGGATCAGCTGAGAATGTAAAGGAAGGTGGTGTTTGTTGCAGCATTTTCGCTTTGGTCAGCACCTTCCAAGCTGTGAACAGATGGATATGTGTCTGTGTCTTCTACAAACCTCTCTGGTGATTCTTTTAATCCAATCTTGTCGGGAATACTCAATAACATATACTTTATCACACACTTGCGATTGGGAGACAAGTTTACGGGCTCAAAAAAGTGAAAGTTTCCACCAGAACAGAGGTTGGCACTGCCCTCTAACTTTTTCTCCTCTCTTTCTGCAGAACAACTGACAAACCCTCAAATTAACGGTTACTCCTGATCCTCAGAAGAAACCCATAACATCACTAACGTTTCCGGGTCTGAATATCTCACCTCCTGTTGATGTCACTGCCGGTCCCAGAATGCCACTTGCCATGACATAATTTCCCTTCCACCGCCTATATACAGTACCTGTATATGACAGCCATTTCTTTTGTTTCAGTTCTGTTTTGGACTCAAGTCTGTAAAGACCTAATTTTGCTACTAACTTCTCTACAGTATACGGGCAGGGTCTCCAAACCTTTGACGCTGTTTTGCGTTTCATTTACAACATACAGTATATAGTCCTGTGCATAAACAGGTCACAAAACTTACATGGACCAATTTGTAGGGGACATGGATGAACGATTTTGAGGTTCCATCGTGGGTTATTTGCTTGTCTGAAGAACAGCGAGCCTACCTCATGAGAAGCATTTTGTTCAAAAACGCTTCTTTGACTCATCAGCAGCTTTAAAACTTACAAACATTCTAAGCAATCAGTCCGTTTATAGTGCCAACTATAATAGCGAGGATAATGTAAATAATAAGGTGGAAAGATTTAATACTAAAGTGAGAGCTGCTGTTGACATAGTTGCACCTGTAAAGACAGTTAAAAAATCTTCTAGCATTGTTATACCATGGAAGACCCAAAGAGTGTCTGATTTAAAGAGAACATGCCGTAGAGCTGAGCGTAAATGGAGGAAGACTAAACTAACTATCCACTATGAAATATTAAAAGTTAAAATAACAGAATACAATAACACAGTCCGTCTTGAGAGGCACTGCTATTTCTCTAAGATTATAAATAACAATGCTAGTGATCCCAGAGTCTTATTCTCGACAACTGATCGTTTGCTAAACCCTGGTAACTCAAAGAAATGCCTCCTAAGTACTTCCAGTAAAACCTGTGAGGCTTTTGCTGTATTTTTCAATTAAAAAATTAATGATATTAGAAATAACATAGTATATCTCCCCAACACTAAGGATCCTCCTAAACCCCAGTATTCTGTAATAAACAAATTAAACTCTTTCACTAGGATAGATTTACCTGATTTACATAAAATAATTTCTCAACTGAAACCCTCCACCTGCGCCCTTGACCCAATACCAACAAATTTTTTCAAAGAAGTATCAGACGTGCTAATTGATAATGTTCTTGACATAGTAAATTCGTCATTAGATACGGGGGTGTTCCCAGACTGTCTCAAGACTGCTGTAGTTAAGCCCCTACTTAACAAAAATAATCTTGACCCCTCTGCTCTTGAAAATTTTAGACCCATCTCTAACCTGCCTTTCTTAAGTAAAATTTTAGAGAAGGCTGTCATGCAGTTAAATGACCACCTCAATAAACATACTAATCTTGATAAATTTCAGTCAGGTTTTAGAACAAATCACAGCACAGAAACTGCACTCGTTAAAGTAGTAAATGACTTGCGGGTAAATGCAGACAGAGGCCATTTATCTGTTCTCATCCTCTTAGATCTGAGTGCCGCATTTGACACCATTGATCATAATATTCTTAGAAATCACCTTAGTCAATGGGTGGGCCTCTCTGGCAGTGTCTTAAATTGGTTTGAATCCTACCTGGCAGGGAGAAAATTCTTTGTTAGTTGTGGTAATTACAACTCAAAGACACATGATATCCAATATGGTGTTCCACAAGGCTCTATCCTGGGTCCGCTGCTCTTTTCAATCTACATGCTTCTGTTAGGTCAGATTATCTCAGAGCACAACGTGAGCTACCACAGCTATGCTGATGACACACAGCTGTATTTATCAATAGCACCTGATGACCCAGATTCTATTGATTCACTAACACAATGGCTGACTTGTATTTCAGAATGGATGAATAGTAACTTTCTCAAGCTAAATAAAGAGAAAACTGAAATCTTAGTGATTGGCATTAATGGATACAATGAGGCTATTAGAAATAAACTGGATATATTAGAATTAAAAGTCAAGACGGAGGTAAAAAGCTTAGGGGTAACTGTTGACTGTAATCTGAATTTTAAATCGCATATTAATCAGATCACTAGGACAGCATTTTTTCACTTAAGAAACATAGCAAAAGTTAGACCTCTAATATCATTGAAAGATGCTGAGAAATTAGTTCACGCGTTTGTTTTCAGTCGACTAGATTACTGTAACGCAGTCCTCTCAGGAATACCCAAAAAAGACATAAATCGTTTGCAACTAGTGCAGAATGCAGCTGCTAGAATCCTAACAAGGAAAAGAAAATCCGAGCACATTTCTCCAGTTTTGATGTCACTACACTGGTTACCTGTGTCATTCTCGATTGACTTTAAAATTCTGCTTAATGTTTATAAAGCCTTAAATAATCTCGCCCCATTTTATATATCGGAATGTCTGACACCTTATATTCCAAATCGTAATCTCAGATCCTCAAATGAGTGTCTCCTTAGATTTCCGAGAGCAAAACTTAAAAGAAGTGGTGAGGCGGCCTTCTGCTGTTATGCACCTAAAATCTGGAATAGCCTGCCAATAGGAATTCGCCAGGCTAATACAGTGGAGCACTTTAAAAAACTGCTGAAAACACATTATTTTAACATGGCCTTCTCATAACTTCACTGTAATTTAATCCTGATACTTTGTATATCCAATTCATTATAATAACTATAAAAGCCAGAAGTCTGCATGTCCTTCATCATCAAATCCTTCCGTGAGAACCCTAGACACAAGAGGACTATTTCATTTATGTTAGGTAGAATGCCCAGAGGGGACTGGGCGGTCTCGTGGCCTGGAACCCCTGCAGATTTTATTTTTTTTCTCCAGCCGTCTGGAGTTTTTTTTGTTTGTTTTTTCTGTCCACCCTGGCCATCGGACCTTACTCTTTTTTTATGTTAACTAATATTGTCTTATTTTAATTTCTTACGTTGTTATATTTTTTTTTATTTACTGTTCTTCATTATGTAAAGCACTTTGAGCTACTTTTTTGTATGAAAATGTGCTATATAAATAAGTATTATTATTATTATTATTTTTACCTCTGACATTCACATGTGTCTCTCTACACATTTTCCAGTCTCCAGACTATGTAAACCCAAAGAACCACCAACGTACTGTAAGCTTGTAAGTGAACTACACAACAAAACTAGTAAAATTTACTTTAAAAAAACCAAACATTTCTCTTGACATTCTTTGCCCTGTATTATGTGAACTGCCTTTGCTGTAAACAAGAGCTCTAGATCAGGGGTTTTTTTTTAAATTTTGTCGTGACCCAATGTTGCCTTTTTAGTGACTTTTGAGACCTATTCTGTGATGATCATCAGAATTGTGGATTCCCCCTTCAAGAATCACCACATTGGGATGAGGTGGTGATTTTCCTTCATCGAGAATTGCTGCCGATCATCAGAGTGGACAGGGGCGGGGTCCTCATTGCACCCCATCAAGAATCACTGTTGATTGACCTGGTGGAATAAGTAATTTGCTTAATCAACCACTGGTAACCCAACGCAATATCCTTTGCAATCCATTTGCGACGGTTGCAACCTTCAACTGCATCCAGTTCAAGAAACCCTGCTCTACAGTGACACAAAGAGACAGACAGAATTGAATTAAGGAACATATTTGAATTTCTAAAGCGAATCAGGAAGTGCAATGGATTAGCAAGGAGGAAGTAAGGACAGCTATGAAGAGGATGAAAAATGGAAAGGTTGTTGGTCCAGATGACATACCTATGGAAGCATGGTGGTGTTTAGGAGAGATGGCAGTGGAGTTTTTAACCAGATTGTTTAATGGAATCTTGGAAAGTGACAGGATGCCTGAGGAGTGGAGAAGATGTGTACTGGTGCCGATATTTAAGAATAAGGGGGATGCGCAGGACTGCAGTAACTACAGGGGAATAAAATTGATGAGCCACAGCATGAAGTTATGGGAAAGAGTAGTGGAAGCTAGGTTAAGAAGTGAGGTGATGATTAGTGAGCAGCAGTATGGTTTCATGCCAAGAAAGAGCACCACAGATGCAATGTTTGCTCTGAGGATGTTGATGGAGAAGTTTAGAGAAGGCCAAAAGGAGCTGCATTGCGTCTTTGTGGACCTGGAGAAAGTGTATGACAGGGTGCCTCGAGAGGAGCTGTGGTATTGTATGAGGAAGTCAGGAGTGGCAGAGAAGTATGTAAGAGTTGTACAGGATATGTACAAGGGAAGTGTGACAGTGGTGAGGTCTGTGGTAGGAGCGACGGATGCATTCAAGGTGGAGGTGGGATTACATCAGAGATCGGCTCTGAGCCCTTTCTTATTTGCAATGATGATGGACAGGGTGACAGACGAGATTAGACAGGAGTCCCCGTGGACTATGATGTTTGCTGATGACATTGTGATCTGTAGCGATAGTAGGGAGCAGGTTGAGGAGACCCTGGAGAGGTGGAGATATGCTCTAGAGAGGAGAGGAATGAAGGTCAGTAGGAACAAGACATGTGTGTAAATGACAGGGAGGTCAGTGGAATGGTGAGGATGCAGGGAGTAGAGTTGGCGAAGGTGGATGGGTTTAAATACTTGGGATCAACAGTACAGAGTAATGGGGATTGTGGAAGAGAGGTGAATAAGAGAGTATAGGCAAGGTGGAATGGGTGGAGAAGAGTGTCAGGAATAATTTGTGATAGATGGGTATCAGCGAGAGTGAAAGGGAAGGTCTACAGGATGGTAGTGAGACCAGCTATGTTATATGGGTTGGAGACATTGGCACTGACCAGAAAGCAGGAGACACAGCTGGAGGTGGCAGAGTTAAAGATGCTAAGATTTGCACTGAGTGTGACGAAGATGGACAGGATTAGAAATGAGTACATTAGAGGGTCAGCTCAAGTTGGATGGTTGGGAGACAAAGTCAGAGAGGCAAGATTGCGTTGGTTTTGACATGTGCAGAGGAGAGATGCTGGGTATATTGGCAGAAGGATGCTAAGGATAGAGCTGCCAGGGAAGAGGAAAAGAGGAAGGCCAAAGTGAAGGTTTATGGATGTGGTGAGAGCAGACATGCAGGTGATGGGTGTAACAGAACAAGATGCAGAGGACAGAAAGATATGGAAGAAGATGATCCACTGTGGCAACCCCAAACGGGAGCAGCAGAAAGAAGAAGAAGAAGATTTGAATTTCTAAAGCAGCTTCTTATGTTTAGTTGCCATATTTTATTTCTTTAATACAGCTTTAGTTTAAAAGCTTTAGGGGTTCTTAACTCTGAACAAATTAATTCATAATAAAAACACACATTTGTTGTTTGTAAAATAAATCTTACTTCTAAATATGCTAATATTTAAAATATCTTCTTTGTGCACTTGTATTCCTTTTAAAATTAATGATTTCTTCAAATTTAGAGAAAAGATCATTCTGAGGGGCAGTTTAATATCAATATTAAAAAAAAATGCAAACTGTAATCAATGCTTCAAAAAATACACACTGCATCTGATCTTTCTCTCTGGCTCAATGAAGATCAACATCACTGAATTTTGTTACTTGCGTCACATTAAATTTTACGTACATCTTGCAAGACAATCACTATTGTTCTCCTCAGAGGTTCAGGGTCAAATTCACAAAGTGTGTTCTATCCCTCAGAAGTGACTCTTTTAGTTGTAACCTTTCCTTTGAACATCACTCTGTGGTCCATCTTAAAAATCAGTAATGAAATGGCACTTGAGCCAGATTAACTTTAAGTGCTGGTTTAACTTCTCAAGCACAGCAGATAAAAAAATTAAAAACAGCATGATAATAAGAGCAATATTCCCTGGTTCACCGTAGTGTGTCACAGTCATCTTGTAGCAAAGAACCCTTATGTATTGTAAACCGTTTTGAAACAAGCAGGCTGTGAAAAGTTGCAGCACACAGATAAAATAGCTGATATTTCTGGGGGAAGACAAAAGGTGAGTAATCAGGCAGGCTGTTACATGAAGTCAGAAATGCTCTTCAGCAAAATCCAGCATGCCAAACTAAATTTGAAGCTGGGATTCAAAACCAGTCATTGCCTAAACAAAATTATTTGCTCCCTTGCATTGCTGTAGGTCTTATTTCTGCTATCACTATCATTACTGTTGTTTTATTTACACTTCAAAATTCAAACTTGAGATGATGTGCATCTTTTTTACTGGTAGTGTGGTATCATCACGCACCATTACTTCCTCATGCACCACATTACTTCCAGCCTATGGCTGCTAATGCTGTCAACAACATGGCAGTGCCCACGGAAAAAATACTCAAAATAATTATTAAAAACAATTTGGGAACAAAACAGCAACATTGAAAAAAATGCGGTAAACAATGACATCCTAAAACTAGGATTTGTCCAATGAATATGACATTACTTGCAATATCAATCTCTCTATCAATCTCTCTATCGGTTTAATGGCCATTTTTGGGTTCACCCTGGTAGACCTGATGCACCCCAAATTTTAAGAGTTCTGGAAGAAAGGATTTAGGGCTGGATTCCCTTCTTGGCACCAACCTCCCTTAGCTGTGTTGTACAACAGGCAAGTGGGATGCTAACCTTACTCTAACTCTAGTTTTCAGGGTTAAATAGCTTCAATATTAATGAAGAATAAAAGGTAATATAAAAAATTAAAACAAACTCTTAGATAACTAGCTATATTCAGAAATGGGCATATCTCTTGTGTACAGTGAACAGTGGCCCTTGAGGTGACTCCATATGGCTACTTTCTTAGAACATCTTATGGCTGACTAAAATGGTAGGCAGAACTGGCAGAAGCTGCAAGGATCAAGCAGCAACCACCATGCAACAAGCATCAAACTATACTGATATACGAGGGTAAGCCAATAACTATCTGCACTCTGTTTCTAAAGTCTCTATTATTAGAATTACTGTACATTAGGGAACATACAGATGCATCTTTTTTTCAACATATTCATCTTGCTTTTCAATGCACTTGGTTTTTTGTGTTCATCTCTCAGTCATGCAGGCACTGCTTCTTTCACGTGTTTGTTTTTGCAGAAGTCAACAGCTTCTCAAGGCATCTTTAAGTGAACCAAACATGGTTATCCAAGGGAAGAAAGTCAGAGCTTTACAGAGGATGGTTGCAGACTGGTTGAAGTTATGTTGCTTTAACTCTTGTTCAAAAGCTGTAATTCAAGCCCACTGTCTCAAACAATAATACAATAATATTCACTCATATTTTCTCTTATTCTTTTTATTCAACACAACACTGTAATGTGCAACAGCACCTCACATACCATTGGTTTAATAGACAAATATTTGGACAACACACAAATCCCAAAAAATTAATATAATTTAGACATTATTCTAAGGATTACTACAATCTTTATTACCTGAAAACCAAGGAGGTCATGAATTGGACAAGCTTAGCCCATTTTTTGATAATTGCATTGCGAATACAATTGCATCTGACGATCCCGAGTAAGCAGAGAAGACATCAAGCCCAACATGGGAAGTTGTAAAATGGATCAAAGAAACTAGAAAGGAGAAGGATGAGAATGTAAATTGCACAAGGAGATTCTTATATATTAAGCATCTCTTCCAAATAAATCATTAACACCGTTGTTACGTTTGCTGACGATACCACGGTGATAGGGCTCATCTCTGGGGGAGGATGAGTCCGCCTACAGGGAGGAGGTGGAGTGGCTGACAACATGGTGTAGGAATAACAACTTGCTTCTAAATACAGCCAAGATCAAGGAGTTCATCGTGGATTTCAGGAAGAAGGCAGACAACATCCAGCCACTCATCATCAACAGGGACTGTGTGGAGAGGGTCTCAGACTTCTGCTTCTTGGGAGTCACCATTAGGGAGGACTTGACTTGGGAAACACACACACTGCTGAGGTAGTGAAGAAGGCCCAAAAGAGACTCTACTTCCTGAGGATTCTCAGGAAGAACAACATCCCTGAAAAAATGCTGGTGTCCTTTTACTGCTACACAGTAGAGAGCATCCTGGTCTACTGTCTCTGTGTGTGGTTCTCCAGCCGCACAGTAGCACAAAGGAAAGAGCTCCACAGGGTCATTAAGGTTGCCCAGCGGATAGTCGGCTGTCCTCTCCTCTCACTAGAAGAACTACATAGTTCCTGTTGTCTCGGGAACGTCAAGAAAATTCTTCAGGACCTATCACACCCAGGACATGCATTGTTTGAATGCCTGCCTGAAGATGTTTCAGATCCATAAAGACTAAGACAAATAGACTGAGAAACAGTTTCTATCCTTCAGCTATCACCATGCTAAATGCTGCTAAGTGGTCAATCTGACCGAGTGCACCTTCACGTTTACAATACAGCTCTAAGTCAACATTGGCTAAGGGACAAGTGCAATATGACATACAGTATGTATGAATGGAAAACAGTGTTCAGCAGTTATGGACTATTTTGGTACTTATTTTATTCCCTTTTTTATTTTAGTTTTAACTTGAGTGATTGTGTTATTTTATTTTATTTTTGCATTGGTAAATTGCACCTAAATTTCATTGTACAATGTCTCATTGCTGCAATGACAATGAAGATTTTGATTGATTGATTGATTATGTTGAATAGGAAAAGTGGGAATTTTCTCACTTTGTTGAAGTTTTTTTAAACAAGATGTAGAACTTGGTAGTGTAAGAATCAGAAGTTGGTCAGATAAAGTTACATGCTTTCTAAATAACTGTAAACAGATTACATTAGTTTAAATGTTTTTATATAAGTTTTATTATGAGATCCACATTAATGTTTTAAATAGCGGTATTAAGCCCCCAAAATGAAAGTGGTTTGGTATAGCTATATGCATGTATACAGGTATAACATATACATAACTTAAAATGACATATCACCAAGCTTTATGTTGCATCTACATTATATAAGCCCAAAATAAGATCCATGCTATGCAGTTTTCACATATATGTCATTGATTATTTGGGACACCAATATTTTTCCCTTAAAATACAATACTAGTCAGGGAAAATACCAGAAACATCTTACTTTAGAACACTTTAAATACACTTTTTTCATGCTTAGCTTCCCAAAAGGACACTTTGTGCCCTTTCATTAAATTCTTTATCATAAAAACAGAAAAGCATTCAGATAATAAAGGCTGAAAAACAGATACAGCTAAGTAAAACAACACTGATGTGAGGTTAATGATGAATAAGAAAGACTTGAATGGGATTGGGCCTTAAAATAAAGGAAGTTAATGAAGACAAATTGAACCACAGCATGTAGTGTGTGGGTGAAAGGCGTTAAACATCAGGAGAAGGTAATGAAGACTCTTGATTGGCTGCTCAACACTCCTTCTCCAGTTCGAATACAATCCACCTCAAAGCCTCCATCCATATCAAGTCAAGACACTTTGGTAGAAACATATTATTTCATTAAATGCCGTTGGCTGCCATTTATATACTTTTCTAGTAATATAAATTTACTGGTGCACTGTACCTTTGATTTAAGGTTAAAACGTATTATTGCTTATGGGGAACATAGCTCTCATTTTACCATAAGTTACATTTTTCATTAATTTTAATGTTGTGTACAAGGAACTGGTTGCATCCAGAGTATATAAAAATATACATTTCTTTCAACATATTTTATGTTTCGCTTGTGTTTTAACATTATGTTTTATGCATATCCATATCACATGTGGAATTTTTGTACCATGCAGAACACTTAAATGGGAGTGGGCTTAATAAGAATAAATTGAAATTGACATTCAAAATTGAAACTATTAAATAACTTATTTCAGCAGAAGGATTTACACAGTTAAAAAAATTACATTTATTTCATAATCAATGTAAATAAAAGCACTTCATTTTAATTTGTGTACATGATATACTGATACTGAAAGTTCTAATTCAACAAGGTTAGTTCTTACTTGTAAGTACTTTGTCACACCAGTAATGTATTTATATTTTCGCCTTTTTTTGTCCAAAGAGTTTAAATTTCAAATTTGTGTTTTTAAAAAAATATATTCTTAAAGAGGTCTAAATAATTACTGGCCCAAAACATATGTCAATGTTGCAGATCTACCCTGGTAATGGTCCATGGTGAGTATGAAGGCAGACTTTTGGGAACTGCAAACAACATGCAGCCCTAGCAGAGGAGCTCATCAGTGAATCTGATTCTTAATGAGATTCATCGGTGAAAATCCTGACTCACAGCTGTAGGTATATCCAAATATAATCAAAATGTAAATGCAACGATTATTGCCATCAATTTATTGTCGCACAGACTTCAGCCAAAGCAAACACATTTCACTTTGATCTTGCCTTTGATCATGTTGTTGCTCTTTAACTGAATCATCACCAGCTGGAATGAAATTACATTAATATTTGACAACAGATAAAGAAGAAGAAGATATATAGCACATTTCTCGCTACTCAAAGCACATAGAGAGTGGAAAACCACCTTAACCACCACCAATGTGCAACATCCACCTGATGTGACTGCAGCCATTTTTTGCACCAGTATGCCCACCACACATTAACTATTAGATGATAAAGTAGTAAAAGTAGTAATTAGAGAAAGGAGGTGATTAGGGGTCAGAATGACCAGGCCATGATGGATAATTTAGCCTGAACATCAGAAAACACCGTAATCTATATGAAGGATTCCCCAGAATCTTTAATGACCACAGGGTGTCAGGACCTCGGTTGTACATTTCATCTGAAAGACAGCACCATTTTTACAGCATAGTGTCTCTGTTTCTGTCACTGCACTGGGGCATTGGGATCCACACACAGACCACAGAGTAAGCACCCTACTCTTGGTCTAACCAACACCTTTTCCAGCAGCAACCCAAGTTTTTCCTAGATGGTCTCCCAACCACGTATTGACCAAGCCCAAACATTTCAGGATGAGGGAAGACTTGGGACTAATACCACATGCCTGTAGCCGCAAAAGCAGCTGTCTGACTCATTGGAAAGGTGGAAATGCTGTTTGAAGGTTGCATTCTCTGTTAAAACTAATCATATATATACAGTATATATATGGATGGATGGGGATCTTGCACTTTTAAAGAGAAGACCAGGGGAAGGGACATATGACCAGCAGTACCTCCCCCGGGACATGAGAGAGCAGGCCCCCTGGTTTACATCGGGACCACAGAACTGGAGCTTGGAACCCAGCAGGGGGCCATGTCCACCACCAGGGTGTGCATGGACAGCTCCGGAGTCTGGGCATGAAGCACTTCCGCCACACCCGGAGGTGCCGCCAGAGGAGTAGCTGAGTCGGGAGAATGTGGACAACACTTAGAGGAGTGGAGTGGAGGAAGCAGAAGAAAGACAAGAAGAAGAAGAGAAAGAGAACTGTATATGGTGGTGATTAAGGCACTGTGTTGTGTGTAGAACTAAACAGAAGAATAAAAGCGTCTGTCTAGAGACATTTGGTGTCTGTGTCTAACTGTGTATAGGGTTCAAGTTCACAATATATATATATATATACAGTATACTGTATGCAAGCTACTTGAAAACATCATAGACTTTGTTACACACGTGCGTTGCACTCCAAACCAGAGCAATGCACTGTTACCTAAAGCCTTTTCTCTTCTTCCCTCTGCAGAATGGATGATTGAGAGTCGCTAAATCTCTGATATCACTTCTGGATTCCACCTTCCTGAGCCTGGCCGTTCTAGGTCTCTATCTTTAAAACCAACTCCAGTGCAATCTTGCGTCAGTCTGAATAAGACTACTGCTTGAAGAAGACTACTGTCTGAACGAGATATCATTGCTCCGCTTTATTTTTCATTTTCAATCATTTGCAATATACGGTGTTCAACTATATGCCACAAACCTTTATGACATAAGTTTTGCTTAATTTACAACTTCTTATTTGTAGCTTAATATATAAATAGAAAATTTAAGAAAAATATACAATATTGATTGGAAGGTCATTTGAAATTGTTTCACAGGCCATGCTTTTAATAACAGTAATATGTGGGGATGCACAGAGGAATCATGCAATGTTAATTTCAGAGAGCATGGCTGACTTCTGTGGTTTGAAATAAGTCATCTGTCAAAAATTAAATACATCCTCCTTGGTAGATGAGGTAGGCACCCAAAATATCCTGCTGAATTGCCGTAGGTTAATATTAATGGACTGTACAAATGGCATTACCCAATCAGTACTGTCCTTATTAGCTTGGTGTAAGCCGCTTACAGTGACATCACAGAAAGTCAAAGAAATGTTATTTCAGCTCAGTATGATATTAACTTCTCTGGCAGAGATACAGAAGTCAAAGTCAAAGGTTCATTTCCTGGAGGAAGAACAGATCATGGTTGACATGATGAAAAAAAAGTAACCTTCTGTGTCATCAGTGTTCCTTGGCTTTCCTCCGGCTCTAGGATTTATTTTTCAAGCTCTGGTGAAAGACTAGAAATTTCTGTCGGGTATAACCTGTTCTGTCCTTGTGAAGAATAACAGACAAAACGCTATGTTGCCAAAAAAATGCAAACTATATTTACTTTCTTTTTTGCTTCTTTTTATTAATAGCCAATAATTAAATACATCCGAAATGAAAAAGGTGGAGAGTTATGCAGAAGAGCCTGCAGTTGAAGGAGGATGTTGGAGTCATATTGAGGTGAAACAAGCAGACTTTTGGAGAATCTCTAGGTGGCTTTAGCTTGAGAGGGGCTTCAGTGAAGCAATTAAGGGATGGCAGAAGGGTGTAGCTAAAAAGATGTTCTGTAAACCTTCAGGATGCTAACTAGCCATTTAATCCATCCATCCATCCATCCATTTTCCAACCCGCTGAATCCGAACACAGGGTCACGGGGGTCTTCTGGAGCCAATCCCAGCCAATACAGGGCACAAGGCAGGAACCAATCCCGGGCAGGGTGCCAACCCACCGCAGGCCATTTAATCTGCCAACAATTTAGTTGTTAAATTAGTCACAAATGACACACTTTAAATAAAGCATTACTGCACAGAAAAAAAACAATTTTAACCTTCTAATATTTGACAACACCTCCCATAACTGTGAAACAATGCCCCGAATATGATGAAGAGAGACACACCAAAGCAATTTTCTGCACTGAATTGTTCTGGTTCTCAGTTAATTTTTTTGTTTGTGACCCTCTTGCTCTTTCCTAATTTAAGACTGTAGAACAGAAACAAAGAATATTGCTTTTTTATGTCTTCATGATATAAAAATTAAAACCTTGAAACAGACTGCTGATTACAGTGGCTTTTACTTTATGACACATGAAATAATGGGCTTCACAGGACTTATTAAAATAAATGTTCATGTCCTACAGTATCTCCTCAATTTTTCAAGAAGTCTTATTTTTAAGCGAGTCTTGTTGCAGACTCAGTAAGTGGAAGGTTACAGTAAGAATATCAGTTAAAGAGTTTGTATTAACAGTAGAACTGTGGCTTCCAAGCAAACCATCTAAGAACACTCCAAAATGTAAATTATGTAATTGCCACATGAGGAAACTTAAAGTGCATCCTTGAAAAGAAGTTAACTGTGTATAATGTTTGGGGGAAAAACAGCTGGTGCACAAATTATGTGAGGATGAGAGGCAAATCAGTGAAAACAGTTCAGCAAACCCTAAGCATTCAGTGAGCAAAATAGTTATTAGTGTCACATCTTGCATGCTCATATCAGTAATGTGTATTATATTTTCACTTATTTGGTTGACGTGCCCAATTTTAACCAAAGAGTTTTTTTAACAATAAGGATGGACAAAAGCTGCTGGTGGCATTGTTTAGATGTAAAGAAGTGAGCTAAACAGCCAGACACTTGACCAATTTTTCATCAGTTGGTGTTTTTGGACTTCCCGGATTCTGTTTTCATGCTTGAATTTTTCCTAAAATTTCATTTTATTATTGTGAAAATAGTTTTCATTGTTTCAATTTAACTAATATTCCATTTATTAATTATATTTATACTGGCCATAGTACCTGTAAAATTAAAATTAAAAATTATTTGCTATCTCTTGCCTTATGTGTCCTCCCCCCCATGCACCTTTCCTCTGTATTTACATGTGTGAATGTCTCTAAACCAGTGCTTATCCTTCTCTCAGGAAAAGATTTCCTGTAATGCCCTCTTAGACTTTGTCATTATTTTCGAAGCACCTTACTTACTTCCTGTCTATTTTTATACTTGCCATCTTTGAAGGAACCCTCTTTGTGTGCCTCATACACCTTTACTTCTCCTTGTGTGTCTAATACTTACACTTCCTCTTTCATTGCATCACCATAGCTAAACTGACCAATCAGATTGCTCAGCAAGACTGGACACACAGATATTAGTGTTGTATTATATAGTAGATAGCACATTTTTAAAATACTTTACATAGACATTGTGTAGCATCACCTGGATGATGCAATGACAGTCTTTCTTGTGTCAGGAAGCTTCCTATTTCTTAGCAATTAGACAGTGAAGGGGTGAGAGAATAATTAGTGGGTTAAAATGACCAGGCCATGGTGGGCAAATTAGCCATCACATTGAGAAAACACCCTATACTTTTTCAAAAATGCTCAGCGATCTGTTATGACCAAACAGAGTCAGGACTTTAGGGTTATGTCTCATCCAAAGAATGGTGCCAATCACTGGGAGATTGGGATCCACACAGAGACCACAGGATAAGTGCCCCCTGATGGACTCACCAACCCCTCTTCCAGCAACAACCCATTTTTTTCCAATCCAAGTACTTGTTGGGCCCAAACCTTAGCATCACGTGGTTTACCAGTTTTGAGACACGACCATTGCCATTTTGTAGTTTCCCCAGGGTATATTGTTGTTGGTTGCCAGCAGCGTTGCTACCAGGTTATCGCTGACCACAAAGAAATATACTCAACAGCTGTCTTGGCTTGAAAGACTTGACACCTATTCTTTCTTAATAAACTGGAGATTTGTATGCCTTGTGTCAAGCCAGTCTCCGAGTCGTTATGTTGATAAAGGGAGGAGTTTAGCTGCCTGAATATCTATTGCAACTTAACAGTGAGATCAGAACAGGCACTGAAAAGGACTTAGCCACAAAGTGGTCTTTTTATTTCTCTCAGGTGACTGCAGTTGAAAGCCAAATAGGGGCGTAACAAAAAAATGAAAAAGGCTGTGGCAGGGAAGCATAATGGCTACAGGGTTACTGTCTTGTATTTATATTTCATATCCTATATATTTCAAATCCTATATATTTTTATATTTCAAATCCTGGCCTAGATGCTGTTCTTGTGGGGGTTTGTACATTCTTTTTGTTTCCGCATGAGTTTTACCGCAGGTACTCTGGTTTTACTCCACCATCTAAAAAGATGTGCTATTTTCAATAACAAATCCAAACTGGACCAATGTGGGTATGTGCATAAATGTGAAGTGCATTGGACTAACACCTCTCCATACTTGCTTTCAGCTCGTTGTTTTATGGATTTCCACAACCCTAAAACTGGATCTAACAGGTTCAGTAAATGAAAAGAAAAATGGAATTCATTATACGAATTGTTAATGTAATGTCTCAGTTTCCTTAGTGACAACATATGAAAATGTTTGACGCTGCAATTTCCTTTGGCTAAATCCTTCAATGTTACTATGAAAGCATGGTAACACTTTAGTTTAAGTACTGCAAAAATGCATCTATTACTTATTTACTCTTATGCAACAAAGGCTTCTTTTACTCTTAATTATGGTTATAAAGCATCAGTAAAGTGGTTATTCATCACTGTACAGTGTGACATTTGATTTGCTGGTAAAACTACTTATGAATATGAATGATTCTATGCAATACAAAAGACTTATCCACTTTGGACTGTTCCAAAGTGAAATTTTTTTAGTAGGCAATTTTGCACAGATGAGAAACCACTTTACTGCTGTACAAGTTATTGTCAATAAAATAGGCTTTTGTAAGGTCTTGTTACATAAGAATAAATGTGTAATAGATGGATTTTTGCAGTACCTTAAACGTAAGTGTTACTGTAAGTGCATAGGTGTCGAAATATAACACAACACTAACACAGCTTTATCAGTGTTTTGGGCAAAATAGTATTACTGAAATGATGCATCATATACCTCATTATCAGATACACTAAGATTACGTTTGCTGCAAAAAGCTGCATATAAAAGATTTAAGTGTGTGCTGGCAATATCAGTGATTCATCTCCAATGGTACAGTAGCTCTTTCCTTAATTAATAAGACGCTTGCCCTTTCGTGTTCTATGTCGGACCAGGTCTTTTACCACATGTTTCCTGTGGATTGCATAACTTCATTGTTTAGACAAAAAGGCAGGGCATCATAACATCCTCACCTTTTTCAAAGATTCAAAACACAGCCTGTATTCGTTAAAGATTATGGTGGCTCTAATAGCTTCAGCTATTGCTCATAGAGACATACTATAAGTAAACAAACTGAAACTAAATAAGCCACAACTTTGGCTCTCCGTTCACCGTGGAAGGGGACAAAAAGTTACTTTCATAGTTTGATCTGCATATGTCATGAGGGAGATACTAAAGATAAAATCATTGACCACCAGTATAAATTCATAATAAAATGAAAAGAGGTAGTCTGACAACTGATAAATACAGTGAATAAAGGTGAAAATAAAAGTCATTTGAATGCCTTTGAGTAATGCTAAACCAATGAGCAACATTACCAAAATAGAAGCAGCTTATCTGAGAGTTCACCTTCAGGATAACTACCCAAGAAAGAAAAGACGTATTGAAATAGCACGCCCTTGGGATAATGTCCCAGAACAGGGGCTGGACCTTCTGACTATTCACGATGATAAACACTCAAGACAGAAAGAAGTCATTCTAGCCCTGTAATCAAGTCCACTGTAAGTAGGCAAGTCAGAAAAACTCATGACACAGTGGATAGAAGACCACTGAGAGGGTAAAACGCAATTCATCAGTTGTGCTTAGCTTTGACATTCAAGTTTACATTCTGTTTAAGGGTACCTACTTAAAATTAGTAAGTAGTTATATTTATCACTTACAACAACATTCAAGTCAGGTCATGTCAGGTTGGGTAGCATGCACTGGTATGCACCACATGACAAAACACCTCTGGATCCTGGTTGGCAACTCCCCAAAGCAGACATGCTGTCCTGTTCCCCCCCCCCTCCGGAAATTACCACCTGTCTGCCGCAGTCATGTTACATGTGCATTCTCTTGGCCTGGTCCAGCCGCTTGGGACCTCAACAATGAGGATCCTGCAAGCCACATCACCCTCTGGGAATAGCGCAACATGGCCATAGTGCCGTAACTGACACTCCCTCACAATGCAGGTAATGTGCCTCATTTGGGACTCCGTGAGCAAACACTCATTCGACACAAAGCGAAACCAGTGATACCCAAGGATACTCCAAATAGACACAGTACCGAAGGAGTCCAGTTTTCGTCTCAGGTCACTGGATAGCGTCCATGTCTTGCAACCATATAGCAAAACAGGAAGCACCAGGACTCTAAAGACTTGGACCTTCGTCCTTTTGCATAGATATCGGGAGCACCACACACCCCTTTCCAGCGAACTCATGACCCACCATGCTCTCCCAATCAGTCTACTGATTTCACAGGAAAAGTCACCAGAGACATGAATGTCACTGCTGAGGTAAGTAAACCTCTTGACAAGGTCGACACTCTTTCTGTAGGCAGACACACTGCTGATGGCTGTCCCCAAGAGGTCATTAAAGGCCTGGACCTTGGTTTTTATCCAAGACACTCACAAACCCAGACACTCAGACTCCTCGCTCAGTCTCTCGAGCACCCCGATCAGTGCTTTCATTGATTCTGAGAAGATCATAACATCGTCAGCAAAGTCAAGATCAGTGAATCTTTCTTCACCAGCAGATGCCTCACAGCTGCTGGACCCCACGACCTTGCCCAACACCCAGTCCATGCAAGCATTGAACAGAGTAGGAGCAAGAACACACCCCTGATGAACCCCAGAATCAACTCTGCACAGCAATCACAGTACCAGTGTATAGGCCGGCCATGATATCCAGTAACTTTGAGGGGATCCTGCAAAGTCTCAGGATGTCCCACAGGGCAGTTTGATCAACTGAGTCAATGCTTTACAAAAAATCAACAAAAGGCTGCAAAGAAACTCTGACAATATGCGTGTTTGCGCTCCATGAGAACCCTTCATGCCAGGATGCAGTTGATGGTAGACTTCTTAGGCATTAAACCAGACTGCTCCGGTTGCTGGTAGGTTAGCACGTGATCACGGATCCTATTGAGGATGACCCTAGCAAGGACCTTACCTGGCACTGAGAGCAATGTTATCCCCCTATAGTGGCCATAATCCAGGCGATCACCCTTATGTTCCCAGATAGGGACGACAAGTCCCATTTTCCAGTCAGTTGGGATGATGCCTGTCTCCCAAAAGGAAGCAAAGATTGCTTGCAATGCCAGGAGGACACCCTTACCACCATCCTGGAGAAGTTCACCGTGGATACCACAGATTCCTGCAGTCTTCCCTACCTTCAGCTGGTTCACCACCTGTGCAATCTCGGTGAGATTGGATGGTTCACAGCGAATTGGAAGATCAGCCTCAAGAACCATGGACCCAGAGATATTCAATGTCCTAGCTGGAGCATCAGCTTCAAACAGCTTCTCAAAGCAGCCAGCCCAGTGGGTTACAACTGCAGTGTCATCCGTAAGGACCATTCCATCAGCCCCCCTCACTGCAGCTTTCCAAGGAACAGATTCACATGTGTGTAATGCTTCGATGACTCTGTAAGCAAGATATGGGTCACTAGTCCATAGATGGTGTGCCACTTGCTCACAGATTACTCAAACAAACACTTCCTTACCTGCCCTCAGACCCCTCGCAGCCATCCTTCTCATTTCCCAGTACAGACGGGAGTTGCCATTAAGCCATGCACTGCAACTCCTCTAATTGATATCCTGAGTGCCATGTGACATGAAACACCTCCTTCTGGGAACACTTGTAACTCTTGTAAGGTCTCACACATCACATTAGGATTAGCATTAGCAGTCACACTCAAGTCCATAAGTTTCTCACACAAACTGCATGCAAACTCGTTAGAAACAGCCTGATCTTGGAGTCTGGCCAGGTCCAGTCTCATTTTCTTAGTAGGTGGTAGCCAGCTGGACAAAAGCTGGTTCTTCAGAGTAACAACAAGTCTGTGGTCAGAATTCACAAACTGGGCACTTTTGTAGTCCCAGCAGTTTTGTAAAAGCATCCAGAGTCTGCCCACAATGATGTGATCGATCTCTTTCACAGCACCAGCAGTATTGGAGTACCAAGTCCAATGATGAGGTTCAGGGCGCTGGAACCAGGATCCAGTGATCCACAGCCCTTGACCTTCTGCAAAGTCAAGGAACTTGGGGACACTTTCACCACGGTTCCAGACCAATGAGGACTGACACGATCCTTATAGCCAGCCTTGTCAGTGCTACTGGTCACACTGAAATCACCCATGACCAAAGGAGTGTCACCTCGTGGGCACCCATCAACCACCAAGCAAATGTCTCCCTCACTGAGGCATCACTGACCGCTATTGGAGGATACACCCAGAGAGTGCCTTAATCTGAATCTCATAATACACTCATTGAAAGGAGCAACATCGGACACCATCGGAATGAGCCAATCCGCCACAGCAACAACAACTCTCAGAGTATGATAGCCATCAGTGCAACCAGACCAATAAAAAGTATAACCACCTTCAAAGATCTGGCCAGTCCCAAGTCGGCATATCTCAAAGAATACTGCCACTGAAATGCCGAGTTTATGAAGCTCCTCCAACTGCAGAGGAAGACGACCATCATACCAGAGAGACAACACGTTCCACACGCCTACCCAGATTGGCTGCCTCAAATTGGGACCCGATTGCTGCAGTGCAGCAGGCGACGCATCAGCACGTCACCAGTTCTGATCCCCAACAGATGTGACCCTATTGGCTCTCCAATGGTTTTGACTCTTCCGGGGATGGGGCTCCAGAGGGCTTTCCCCAATCCCCTGCATAATACGAGTAGCCTTCCTATGGGCAACTGCAGAAAGAGCAGAAAGGAGTCCTGTTTACAGTGGCTGAAGTGCCAATCCTGCCACCAACCCTATGACTTCCTTGTAAGTCAGAGGACCACTTGCAGGGCTGGATGCAGTTTAACATCAGGACAAAACAACATTCATCTCTTAAAAATGTAAGCCTTCCAAATGGCATAGTTACATACGAGACTGAGCCCATTACCATTGAAGAGATTTTTTTTTTAATTATAGCCCTCCCTAAAAGTATATGAAAATTATAGAGGTGTCACCTTTATGGTGTAATGGATGCTAACAAAAACCTATTCTTTGACTACTTAGGTGGGTGGTCTCCTGTCTGAAACAATAATTTATATGTTCTATTTGCTAGTGTCAGAGCTGGTTCTAGCTCTGTTGTATGTTATATTTGCATAGATTTGATCAATCCATTTTGACCAGTTGTGTGACACACCATCACTTCTTGTTTTCACAATGGCTATGCTGTTGTGATGTAATCACTTGGCTATCACCACAGTTGAGAAAGTTTGTGTAAGTTCACTGTGCTTTCACTTAAGTATAAGTAGAGAGCTATGGTGTCATATGCACACTGCATGTGATAAAGTGGTCTTTCATTCCTTAAAAAAAGATTGGAAATGAAATATAAACTGCAGCTTTGATGATCTTTGATGAAACACGTTGCTTTGCCTTTTGCAATTTTTTAGGCAGCATTGACGTACTTTACTAGCCTGCGCCAGTGCATTTTGCATCTCATTTTTGATAAGTATTTTAGGCACAATTTATTATTGTGTGTTCTTGTTTGATTTAACCACTTTACACCCCATTTAGTGCTCATTTTTCTCAGGAAGACTGTCATATCTACATTGTATTGTAATTGATGGCACGAACTCTGGCATTCCGGCCAGGATGTAACAGGGATTCTTACCTGGCTAGGAGGCCAGTACAGTGGGAGGACAAAAACGTGAAGCAGCTGGAGATAGTGTACTTGAAAAAACAATTTTTTAGCATTCACAATAGTATCGCTTTCCAATTTCTTTCTTTGTCTAAGCTGACTTTTTTTAAATGCATCATTCATCTACAGCAGACATTTTAACTTTATGAAGTCTTATTTAGTATCTGCAATAATCTTTCAGTGTTGACTCCCAAACGTGCTAGCTATTTTTCACAGCTGCATGCCTGTCAATGACAGGACACAATACCATCATCGTAGCATCTTTTAATCATCTAGTATATGTGTGTGTGATGAAAAGATCCTACATATTTTAGCAAATAAGTAACTCTGTAGCTAATTGCCTTCTAGGGTCTTTACATTGAGAGAATACGCTTTGAATTTTTGACAGTTTAGTTGTTCACCCTCTGGAGTTTTAAGAAATACAGAGGAAAAGGCTGTAAGTATAAGTCTTTAATATCTGTTTCTGAAATGTGAAGCAGCTGTCAGAGTACAGCATAGCAGTAAAAATGCTCCCCAGTGACAAAAGACAGCTGACAAGCAGGTTTGAAAATATATTGTCTATATTTTGTGTGTGAAGAAGTAGGTTCACTCTAAGCACATGAAGTAAAATCCTTCAATACAACACACCTGCTCTTTCTTACCCTTAGCAAAGCTGGGTAGCTCCTTGCTTCTAAGCTGGGGTCCATCAGTTTGTGGTCACCTTCTCTTTGTGAGTATGTGAAATGGAGAGGGGCCCTTAGCAGTGTCTCACTGGTGACACCAACCTGATAAGCATGTCTTTGGGGACTACTGTGACTGGTGTTCTCAATTCATTTTTGTTACACTTTACTGAGGAGTTTTCGAGAGTTCCTGGTGTCTATTATGGGGTTTCTAAGGTCTTTGAATTTTATTAAGGCATTTATTTTGTTCTATTTTGGTCCCCAACTAAGTTATTATTTTTGATTGCCTAATGATTGCTCTATTTCAAATATCAACAGGCAGCACCATTTTAAGACTTTCATGTTGGTCTTTGCCAGAATTCCACAATTGCTTGTTATTGGCAACTGATGTTATCGGCAAAACAATTTAAAAAAGCAATTTATGTATCATTTTTGGATAAAACTAAAAGACTGAACATGCATTTCTCAGTATTTTAATTCTCAGTTTTCTAACTTACTTTCTGGTTTACGATTTTGATTCTTGCCTCAAGATCAGTTTGTCTCTTTTGTTTTGACCAAAGACTCAGAGCACAAGTTTAAGGGTATGAAATACAAATTAAAAAAATATATAATGTGTACACACAAAAAATACAGATCTGGTTAAACACACAGTAAAACAAAGCAAATTTAAACTGATTAAAATAAATGGAGCCTAACTAAATGTCAGTCAGCCATTCTCTAAACCATTCTGTCCTGAACAGGGTTGCAGGGGGTGCTGGAGCCAATCCCAGCTAGCAAAGGCCACAAGGCAGAAACAAATCCTGGACAAGGGTATCAGTCCATCGCAGGGCAAACACACACACATCCACACACCAACCACAGTATCGCCAAACCACCTAACCTAAATGCCTTTGGACTGCTGTAGGAAGCGAGCAGAAACATTGGAGAAAATAAACCTCAGAAAGGTCCCCAATCTGTTACAATGCAAAGTCAAAAGCCAAAGTCAGAAGGTCATAGTCCTGGGGTCACATTTATAAAACTTGCACGAGCATAAAAAGAGGCCCCAAATGTGCATACACAACTTTCCATGCAAAGTCAAAATTTATAAAAGAAAATTTGACAGGAGAACTTGTGTACATTTACAGGAACTATAACCCATCCATATGCAACATTTCGGAGGAACTGGGAAATTCAACACCCTTGATCAAATAGGGAAATACAGCTAAACCAGTTAAATGACGACTCCCATGTATAATAATTCATATCACAAAGCCATTATTAGAATGTGTGTTGATGTGACAAACATATTAAACCTAAAAGTGATGAATATGACATACAGATTCTATTTTAGTTTCCTTTTAAGAGGGCCAAAGCTACAAATCTTCACAAAGGTTTTTTTTTGTGTTTTAGTTTATATTGGCTATCTATAGTAACTTCTCAAGGAACTGGCCAACAAGTCAGGAATATCTCAGCCAAACTTTATTCCATCATGCCCAGTGTGTTGGAAGCCATTAATTGAACAACGAGGCATTACATTCAGTTTTCGTATGGCGTGGGTGTACATACATAAAACCTAAAGTGTTTTTGCCTATTTAAAAAAAAAAAAATCCAACACAAAAGGACCATTAGCAGCAGTGTCCAGTTTTCCTAAAGTAATTGGAGAACTTCACTGCACTCATACTGCAACAAGGGCACCTAGTGAGAATAACAATATTTTTGTTAACTGTAAGCAGTGACATTTCATTAACATTAACATCTGCGATACCAAGATGAGACTGACACACATCAGGGCTCAGTGGCCTGTGTCAACCCATGATTCATTTATTTTGAGGCAAAGCACTGTAGCTTTGACAGACATGATGGTGGCATATGTGGTGGCTGGATTGTTGGTAAGGCAACTGGCTGAACCCTCAATTTTTCATATGACCTGTACTATTCATTGTAACAGTAATCATTAATTACATGTACCAGGTAATAGTGGCTACCCACTCATACGCTGGCTCCTTATGGCTTTCCCTGACCCTACACTTCAGTGCCGAGTGGAGAGCACCATAGGTGCAGGTGCCGGTACCTCTGTGCATCAGGAGGGAGACTGCTCTACCAACCAATGAAATTCAGCATGCGTTGTGATTGCATATATATGAGGAAGATTAGCATAGTCCATGTATGGTTGTTTTAGGGTGGTATCCAAGAGGGGTTTGTGGGATGTTCACATATGCACATTTTTTAAATTATTATGACTGATAAGGGTAAGTTGAATAGAAATATGTGTATGCCATCTTTTATAAGTCAGGTTTTTATTTTGGGTATTTTTTGTTTTTTTTTTCTGAGGCATTTTCCCATTTTTTGGTATGCGCATGTATTCACAATCGAATCCACACAAAGCTTTATAAAACTGAACATGCAGAACAGGAGTTCAAATGCTGGAAGTCTATCTAAAGACATAATGGAATTTGTTCCTTTAATCCCTAAAGAAAGTAGTACTCCCAGGCAGCCATGATGTGGCAAAGGCAGTTATTGAATTTGTAATAACTGAACTCACTGGTTGAGCAGTACATAAAATATAGTCCTTAATCTGTCCAGTCTCTGCTTGAAGTTCTTTGTGGCCTGTGCAGGACTTTTTAGCGGCATGAGTGTATCAATGTTGTTAACTGCAATTCTGAGATTCAGAGAGATATTTACAACTTTAATTCACACAGAGCCATCACTACCCATCTACAATGTTAATATCGGAAACTATTTCAGTATTCATACATAATGATTTATACATGATATATGAAACATTCTTAGTATCATGGGCATGCACAATAATTATATTGGGATGTGCAATACAATGTTAGATTAGTAATTTTAAATAATGTATTTAATATTATTGCTGCAATAGAGAAATTAATATATTTTACCTTGCATCAATATTTATTGCCATTGACATAGAGAGTTAATGCTTCTTACATAAGAATAACAGAGATAACACAACTCATTTTATTTTTATGATCTTCTAGGATTATCTTAATTACTTTTTTTTATCAAAATACTACTGTGACATTTAAATAGAGACACAAGTCTCTAAACTGGACTTACCTTCTTGCTCATGGTAAGAGAACACACACAACTGTTGTGAGCATGATGCAATAATACATGCTCAAAATATGGAAATAGTGATGGGCTACATCAGCATGCATCTGCAAAGGAAAAGAAATAATAAGTTAAAAGTTATTTCCACGCTGAAAAATAAGGTTAAAGACACAACATTTCAGCTGTATAACCTTCATCGGGTATGCAACTAAAAAGGAAAAAATCAAGTAACATATATAGAAGAGGAAGAAGGGAACAAAGTCAGGGAAGATAAAGTGAGAAAAGGAGAAAGAAGGTGTCACAAAACTGCCATCAGAGAAGATTAATCAGTCATTGAGACCTGAAGAAATAGGTTATCCCAGGCTGAGAATGAACATAGTGTGACGATGCGGGTTCGCTCCATGCTCCATTTCAGCTTCTGGGAGCCCTTGAACGCTTCACCATCGGTAATGTTACCGATGAGCTCGGCAGTGAGGCATAACAAATGGAGCAAGGGGATGGGGTACAAAAGTGCCAAGTGATTTTATTAAAAACAGCAAACAAACAATCAAAAACAAAGTATTCAAAATAAAGTGCAGTGCTTTCAAAATATCTTCAATAAATAATCCAGTAAAATGAGTGAAGGTTTAAAAACCAATAGAGAAACGAGGTTAAAACTATGACACGAAGCAGTCTCTTTAAAAACAAGCCCAGTGCATTCTTTAACTGGTGACCCTCCTGCTTCTCCCTATCCAGGCCTTGCAACAGGGGAGCCACCCTACCTGCAGCTGTCCTTCCTTCTTCCTTCTGGTCTGGAGGCTTCCCGGTCCCTGGCTTCGGTTCAGCACTCTCCCCAGACTGAGACTTGGCTTCCCTAATGACCAGGACCCTCACGTCAGGGAATTCACCACCCAAGCCTCCCGACTCCCGCTGCCTTCTCGGCCTTATGCAGCCAGCTGTCCTTCTTCCGGTCACTCCCGCTCTTCATAGAATGCTCAGCGGGAGTGACCACAGCCAACTGCCCTAGGTGTTGGCCAAACACCCTGCTAGGGCTCACAGTCCAGCTGCCTGCGAGTCTGCGCACGTTCGCTCGCTCTCGCTCACACCGCCTCTCTCTGCACACTCCTTCTTGCCTCCCTCATCTATGCAACCTTCGTTTCTTTCTCTTTACTTTTTCCTCCTCTTTAGTTGCCTCACGCGTCTATTTATGAAGAGGACGTGGCAGCTGTGGCAAATCAGCAGCCCCGGAACAATTACTGATGCAGACCGCTTCTCACCTGTGCACTTAGGTGAGAAACGCCCACATCACGAACCACCCCGGGAAACCACTTCAGCCACACAACTACCATGCCCCCTCGCTAAGCCACGAGTGCGGTGATTATTTATTTAAAAGTGGCCTTCCTGATGGGAGCTGTGGACCCGCTATATCACACATAGCTCCTGTTTTTTCTTTGAAAAGTGTTGTTAAAGCCCTGTGAAAGGACACAAACAGAGAGATCAGTGCGGCTATGACCAAGGGGTGTAAAGTGTTCTGCAAAAAGCCATGAGACATTATTGATCTAACAGCTTGAATGTGCTAAATATTACTACTTCAGTTCTGTTTATTTAAGGTATTTCAAATGTATTTATAAATTTTCAAATTAGGATGTTATCTAAGAAATTTGTACAGTAAGATGGTTTAAGTTGTGTGGACACCAGGGGAAGCACTAGCTAACCAAACCCAACACAGACTGACACCAGGCACAAGTCCAGCAACACACAGACTTTATTTAGTGGGAAATGCTTTTCAGTTGTTCCCACCTGCTCAGCACAGTACAATAAAGCACAGCAGTTTGTCTTCTTTGGATTCTCCTTGTCTTTCTGCCTCCACTCCTCCTCTGGCAAATGTTGTCTTCTCCCTCCCGACTCCGAATCCTCAAATGGAGGCAGGCGGCTCCTTTTAGGCTGCACCTGAGAGTATTACTGGTGGCTTCTTAGTGAGGTCCAGAAACACTCCCAGGTGTGGTGGATGCCCAACAAAGTGGGGCTCTGCATCTCCCCCTGGTGGCCCCCACCAAACCCAAAAGGACTGTGCCAAACACCAACTCACATGGAGCCCTGTGGGAATCCGAAGCACCACTGTAACCCAGGGGGGCTGCCATCTAGTGCTCTGGGGGAGGCCGTGCCTTGTGCATACCACCCCCCAGTCCTTCCTTCAAGAAAGCTTCTCAGCCAGGTAAGGGCCCAGGCCGTCCATCACAGCGGATAATGCTGTTCAGTTTTCTTTCTTATTATAGGTAGCATCCTCTTCACAATTCTTGGTTCACAAACAGTAAAGCTAACTGAGCTGTATCAGATGAGACTGAATCACCCATGCTATCCACAAAGTTAAAGTTTGTTTTTTCCACTGATTAGCACTGATCAAAACAAAACAGTTCTATTGTCAAACAAGTGCAGAGAGGGTGTCCTTGGATTAAGGTCACAGAAGACTCCTTGTTGAGTGGGGAGGAGCATGTGTAAGGAGGGTAAAAGACCTTTGCATGCTAGACAAGCATTGGAATTGTTAAAAGCGATATAAAGCCAGTGAGATGGGATGTGACAGAAAAAACAGTTTGTTGTTTTGGTTAATTCTCCTAAAACCCTAAAAGCACAAGTGAAAGCAATGGGTACAGGAGAAGAAAAAATAATGGGTGACAGCTGGGTTATGGATGACAGCTGGGTTACTTGGGTGACAGGGTGAAGATCTGGCAAGGCAGTGCAAGTGTGAAAGAGATTAGAAAATGGGAAGATGTGGCAATCTCAGTGTGATATATACTTTAAGAGGAAGATGGGAACCACAGTGCAAGTTAGGTGGGTCAACAGCCACTAGAGGGCTGTTCAACTGTTAAAACGTCAGGTAGAGGAACCCATACTATACGTAGGCAACTCAGTGTCCTCTGGAAGTTAAGGAAGTGCACCAAAACTTACTGAGAATAGATGGAGTGCAAGTAGAGGCATTGATGAGGTTTCTTGACACTTGTTGAGATAAGTTGTGTCTAATTTTGGTCATCAGTAATAATGAATCCAAGGAATTTAACAGTGCTGACCACTTACAATGAACTTGTCATGAGCAAGTCTGGAGCTGTGTTCAGGAGTAAAGAAGGGTTCAGCAAGTCTAGGAACCTGGTGACCTAACACTGTTAAGTTCTGGCTGTATTCTATAAACAGTACTCTGGCACAGCAGTTTTTATTATCTACATTTGCCAAGATTGAAGAAGAAGAAGAAGACACTTGGAGTTCATGACAAAAAAAACTCCCAGCAGGGAAGGATGGCAACCACAGCTTCAAATCAATATTCTACATGGTGGAATTCCTGGTTCAGTGCAGTGCTGTACCATGCAGAGCACTTCATACACTACAAGGAGTTCATAGAGAAGGAAATGCAAGTAAAGGCCATTTCCTCCTGTCTTAACAAAGTATCTTAATTACTCAATATGTGTAAACATTTTACTTTACCCCTACTCATGCTAACTTGCACCTAAATACACACATTAAAAATTTATTTTTTACAGATGGCATGTAGATCAGTGCTTTTTTGATTTACTTTAGTTAACTTCATTGAAACATATGACTAATTTAATTTGTTATTCTATCCACAGATGTGTGGCAAAAGCACACCACAGTCCATGGAGAGACTCCATGAAATGCTACAAAATCCAGACATCAGTGCATATCTGCAGGTCCAGATCAGACTAATGGCAGACAAGTGTAAATTTATTGTGTGGCTTCTGAACATCTTCCAGAGCAGACGCCCAATAACCACCAAGATTTTTGACTATCTTGAGGATCTACAGAAGAACTTTGCTGCAAACAAACAGATGCAGTATGAAACCTGTGCCAAGTATTTGCAAAAGGCTTGACGTCCCCTTTGCCATTAAAACACATATCCTCAATACAGTGGAACAAGCATACAACAATGCAGAGGAAAAGCTCCCCAAATACATGTCAGATGGACAACCTGCCTTCAACTTCCTTCAAGAAGTCAGGGTGTTTGACAATCGTCACACTTAATTTATGAATAACAGTGCTTCTAGCTACAAACACATCCCAGGCTTCAGTGCTGTCCCTCAAGATGAATTTGAGACTTACCTCAACCGCCTGGGCCCAGCAGCACTCACAGCTTCAGTGTGTGGAGTAACTGATCTAGATATGTTTTGAGATGGGCTGCAGAAGAGACTTCCTGTGCTCATCATTTGGCCGAAAGATACAAAGACATCATCATATACCAGCAGATGCTGAACGAAGCAACAGCATTTACAAGCTGGTGTTGCCCAGCCGAAGACGATCAATCACTAACAACAAGCTCAAAGCCTTGGTCTTCTTGTACCACAACCAACACCTTACCAGTGGGGCTCTTAAAAGGGATGAGATTGTGAGGAAGACTCAGAGGAAGACACGGGGAACATTTAGGCAGCTTTCAGGACTGACTCTCATCATTTCTGACTTTATGAATTATGGTTTCATGAGTTATGAGTTCTAAGAAAAATAAAGCATTCAGCTTTGTTATGGATGTTAGTATAAATGAATATTTTTGGTGTTATGAGCAGATGTAAACCAAATTTCTGAGATTTTTTTGTTGATTTACACTTTATATGGTGTTTTGTAAAAACAATGTTAAGAGAAAGTTCTTTGGTATTTTGCTCATACTGTGTATACAGGTAATGTGAAGTTGTGAACTTGGATGCAGGATATGCACTTTTGGTTTTGCACTTTTTTAATTAATGGAGTTTTTCAACATTTCATTATTTTATTTATATTAAGTCTATTATTTTAAGAAATTACTTGAACAGATTTGTTGTCACTGGGGGCTGGTATCAATGTTCTGTGCACTTTAATCCTTAATATTGTTGAAACCCTGTGCCTTTTTTTGGAAAGGTTAGATGGAACACTAAAACTGTTGCAACTATTTTTGTACATTCATTTGTTCTTGCAATGTTCTACAAAAAAGCCTGAAAACATCACAAATTTCACTGTAACTTTTTGAAAAAGCTGCCGCAAAATCAGGCATTTTAGGCTGCAACAATCACAAAAAAAGCCTGCAAAATCCTTGGGGGACTGATTTAAGTTTGTTAGTATAGATTAATATGTTCATACAGTGTATTCAGTATGTTGTGTTGAATTTTGCTCTCAGTATTTTATATTTGCAAATCGGTGAATGCACTCTGAAATTGTCCTTTTACTCCATAAAACTAAACTGAATTCAATTGAAGCATAAATCAAACACTTGCAGTAAACCAATTTATGGTCGTTTAAGGGAGAAACATAAACGCATCTTTTTTGTTGAAGAAAAGGATTAACTATGACCTTTAGAGCTTGTATTGGATGAAATGGGTGTGAGAATATAAAGTAATACCATGTAATGCTTAAGTGACTCCAATGACAGTTTTAAATGCAGCAAAGGGGTGGACATTTAGGAATAAATTAGTAGATAAAATAACATGACAACCTATTTCCTAAATACATGTTATTGTGAGATTCAGAAAAGCTTCAGTGCTAGCTGCCCACCTATGAAGCACATATTGTGACACAAAAAATTAAGGGGCCATGAGAATAATAACATAAGCATTCCAATTTTCAATACCAGCAGCTTACTGCTTCCACTCTGTGGGGTAAAAGTGTACTGCATATCATTGAAAAGAAAGACAATTATATGAACAGAACATTAAAAGTAGACATATAATAATCATATCTGCTTTTGCATTCTCTTTACAGTAGTGCAGTCATTACCAATGTTACCTCAAGCACCCAGCATCACTGGCTTGAATCCCAATTTTGGTTGTTGCCTGTGCTGAGTTTACACATTCTCCTCATGCCTCAGGGTGAATGTGTAGGGTTTTTCCTCCTACATTCTCAAAAGCATTTTGGTTACGTTATTGGTATATTAGTAACTCTAAACTGGCCCTGTGTGAGAGCGGGTGTGTGCATCACTGGGCCCTGTTGTGGACTGCTGTCTGCCCAAGGCTGAGTACTGCCTTGCATAGGCCCCAGGTCTCACCAAAACTTTAAATCGGATTAGTGGGTTTGATTTTATGTAAATTAAAAGAAAAACTGTTTTTTTTTTTTGTGAAAAATTCTGAAGCTGTGTTTTCAATTAAACAGTACCTGAACCCCACTATTATCAGTCATGAGCCAAGAATTAAAACTCTGCAAGATGCCAGTCTGTCAAAAGGATTTGCACATTCAATGTGGTGGAATTTAGAGAAAATCCTAACACATACTGTATGTCTTTGGGACATGGGGGTTTTGTATATGGAGAAAATCATGTAGACACAGGACGAATACGCAGAATCCAGATAATGAGTTGTTTTGAACCCAATGTCTTTAAACTGCAAAGCACCAGCTCTAACAACATGGCGAGTGTTACATACAATATGTTCTGAAAAGAAGGCAGCTCAGTGCCTGTAATATTCTTTGCCACCTTCACCGCCATCTATCGTGCTTTATGTTATTGAGATATGCAGGTACCATGCCTGGGCATGAAGCAACCAGTGAGGATCAACTCTACTGGGAACCTATAGAAATTTGTGAGAACCAACAGAGAAATGCGAGGTGCTGGTGAGCCTTTTTGACAAGAGACAAAATGTGTTGCGCCCACTTCAGTTCATCAGTGATAGTCACTCCAAGAAATGTAAATCTGTTCACTATTTCAACAAGATGGCAGTGTGGTTGGTCTGCCTTCTGAAGTCTAATACCAACTCCTTGGCTTTACTGACATTAAGAGTGAGATTATTGTCCTGGCACTGCTGAGTCAGCAGATGGACAGCTTCTCTGTAAGCCATCTCATCATTGCTGGTGATCTGGCCTATGATGGTGGTGTCATCAGCAAATTTAATGATGGAGATGGAGCTGTGCTTGGCACCTCTGGTCATATAGTAGAAAAAGGAGTATAAAAAGGTGCTTAGCATACTACCCAATTAAGTATTTGTGCTGAGGGTCAGCATGGAGGGTGTGATGCTGCCAATCCTTAAATCCTCAGGTCTGTTGGCTAGGACGTTTAAAATCCTGTAGGAGAGGATGTTGAGCCCTACATTGAGGAGTTTGGTGGTCAGCTTTGATAGTACAAAAGTTTTAAATGTTGAACTAAAATTTGTAAACAGGATTCAGGCGTAACAGTTTTTGTTAACCAGATGTGCCAGAATGTTATGAAGTGCAAGGGGTATTACCGGTATGTTATCTGTGGACAAGTTGTGATGACATGTGAACTGGAGGAGATTGTGACTATCTGGAATATTCTATTCAATGTGTCCCAGAACAAGTCTCTGAAGTCACTTCATGCCAATTAGAGCAAGTGCCACCTGTCTGTAGCATTTAGACAGTCCACCATTGTTTTCTTTACAGTTCATACTGTGGTTTTTTCCAGAATTAATGCATAAACCATATAAATGTGTTGTGTTACAGCATCTTGAAGAAATCAACAAAAGAATTTCTAAAGTTTTTAATTAAAGTAAAATAATGAAATAAAAACAGCAACTACAGTTTTTCCCTTGATAAAAAGTGACTTGTTTATGATGGGTAAACCCTCATTATTTTATAAATTGAATACAGTCAGGCAAAGATTACATTATTTTTTAATTACTTGTAAAGCTGTGACTTAATATAGTTTAAAATATTTACTGTATATAAAAGGGCCACACTCCCTGACAAACTGTCCTTGTTTCATACCCACAAGTAAAAATGCACAAAATTATCAAAGGCAAAGAAGGAAAAAACATTCAAACATCATAGAAAAAAATAGCACTTACAGTAGCTCAACTTTTATTCCTGATTTAGGGAACAAGATGTTCCCACTTCAGTGCAGAGCGACATGGGCATTACGACTCACTTTACTGATTCGATTCTTTCAAACTGCCTGTTTAAGTGAATCAATTATTTTTGTTTATTTGATTCTTTTGATTCATTTCGAGTCTTGTCCTTCGATCACATTGCGAATATATAATTCAATAATTCCTACATTTAAAAAATAAGTAAATATTTGTAATGATAAACAGTAGTGGGCACTCTAGCACATGGGTGTTGAACTCCAAGCCTGGAGGGCAGCAGTGGCTGCAGGTTTTCATTCTAACCCTTTTCCTATAAGTGACCAGGTTTCAATGCTAATTAACTTCCTTTTCCTTCATTCTAATAGCCCTGTTTTTAAGGATTCAATCCTCTGAATTTATTATTTTCTTCATTAAATAACAGCCAAACAGAAATGAGACGTGAAACAAGCCGACAGACGATCAGCTAAATTGAGGTGTCAGACTCAACTAATTTCACTCTAACCAGTTTCTTAATGAATTCCACAGCTTGTTGCTGCTCTCATTCTTCCACAGCAGACATTCCCAAAACTGTGGATTCTCTGTTTTTTCTAAGAACATCGTCAAAATGTTTTGGTGACCTGAGAGATCAACCTTACTGAGACCTTCACCTTTCTTTATTTTCAGATATTGTGTGATGGGCACAGGTGAGATAGTCATTTGGTGGCTTAGTTTGTGTCTCATTATTGTTTGGCTGCTACTTAAGAAAAAAGAAACAACTAAGGGGCCTGAGTCATGTTAATTAAAACTAAAGCAAAAGAAGTTAGTTAGCAGAAAAAACTGGTCACTAATTAAGAAGATGGTTAGAATGAAAATTTGCAGCCACTGCAGAGTTCGACACCCCAGATAATGTATGTATGAAAGGACGTTTTAAATAAAGTGATGCAGGGATGGCCAACTCTGATCCTGGAGAGCCACAGTGGCTACAGGTTTTCATTCTAAGCATATTCTTAATTAGTGACTAGTTTTTGCTATTAATTAACTTCAATTAATTTATTTGCTATTTAAAACTCAGACTCTTTAACTCTTTCAGGGCGGATATCAACTTTTGTCAACAGGAGGGACTGAGGGCAATAATGAACCGCAAATGGTGACAAACCCTGCTGTTTATATTTTAGTTTGACTCAATTGCTAGAAAGGAAATTAGCTTGGTTGGATTGACCGAGATTCCCTGCACCTGCACTCGCGTGAGTAGTAAAGAGCAAACAGCTGGCAAAAATGGCATCGACATCTGACAAGAGATTGATGCAAATGCCCAGGCAAAATACTCCGTTTTGCATATCATCTATGAATTGGAATCTGACTTGTTGGGCTTCGATTTTGATGTAAGTGATCTGGAGATCGAGATTGAAAACAAAAATGAGGTATCGCTCTCCAGTTGTTTATGGTGCTGAACGCGCTTTTGTGTAGCTGCCGCGCCTATGGGGGACCGCCACTTATGATGACAGGAGGGACAAACCAAATTGTGTTGCACGGCGACTGTGACCACCGCTGCCACCACTGCCACATTCCTGCCAGCAGTTGTGCCACCCATGAGCACCCTGAGCCAAAAGAGACAGCAAACTGGTGGCCACAGTACACAGCAACAGATGTTTTGATGTTGATTTCAGTGTGAAACCATTGCTTTGTGTGCTTTTCAGAAAACTGCATTTGTTTGGGAAAAATATTCAGCTCTCAAAGAGTTAAATCAGGATCGGGCAACATCAGTCCTGGAGGGCCGCAGTGGCTTCAGGTCTTTGTCCTAACCCAGTTGCTTCATGAGAAATCATTAATTGCTGATGAGGCACTTTTTGCTCAAGTGACATTTTTCTGCTTCATTTTAGTTGTATCGCTTATTAACATTTTAAATCCATAACTGCTTATGTTAGTCTTATAGAGCTGTATTAATTGGTTTAACTGCTCCTTATGATCAATAAGATGCAAATGACAAAGGAATCAGCATTTCTATATCTAGCTTTCCAACCATGTGTATTCATCATTCACTATTTGGTTTAATTAAGTACTCAGAAGGAAAAAGAAGAGAAAGTGAAGAACTGAAAATTTTAGGCTTTTAATCACTTGCATGATACATGTATCATTAGAAGAGGAAAAAAACTATGATTTAAGAATGAACTGACATGACATATTTAAAACACTAAATAAGATCTGTTATTGGTGAGGATTGACTTCTAATTAAACAAAAACTTGCAACCACTGCAGTTCTCCAGGATTGGAAGATGGCCACCCCTGACTGCATCAGGGACTGGCATGAGCATGCATAACAGTACATGGTACCAGGAGTTATATACGATAAAAACAAATGAGTTTAACTAGCATCCAACAGCCAAACAAGTTGAAGTATAGTGGAAATGTTAACGAAAACTGGAAATCGTCAGGCAAAGTATTGAGCTGTACATGGATGAAAGAAATGAACAGCAAAAGATTTCACTGCTTTGGGTAGGTCTAGCAGCGAGGGACGTCTACAACATGTTTCAATTTCGCAAGGAGAAAAATTCACAGATAGATAAGTACACAGCTGTTATGGTAAAGTTTGAGCAACGCTGCACACCAAAAAAAAAGGAAACTTTCGAACGGTATGCTTTTCGCAACAGATTTCAATAAAGAGGCAGAATCCATAAATCGATACATAACAGACTTGAGCTGAAAAAGTCAGTCCTGTAACTTTGACATACTGTGTGACACAGTGATCAGAGATCTGATTGCCATTGGTGTTTTAGACAAACGAGTAAGAATGCAGTTACTCAGAGAGACCAAACTGAGTCCTGAAAAGGCAATTCAAATTTTCCAGGCCTCAGAAAGCATGAAAATGCAGCTAAAGATGTTTGACCCTGACGGCGAGTGCGAGGCATTGGACGTGGTGCAAAACTGTGCAAAAGGGGTTAGTAAGGATAAGTCACACAAAATTAAACTAAAAGTTGGCAGCAGGGATTGTGTCCGGAGTGGGACCAAGCATGCACCACAGAAACGTCCAGCTTATGGCAAAGACAATTGAAAATACGTAAATTAATTCACATTTCAAAGTGCTGTTTTACTCGAAGATAACAGTGCAAGTTGTAGAACAAAGCAACAGCACTAGCAACGAGTCTTTAGACTCCAAGTCTTTAGAGTCATGGTGCTTTGTGTTTTGCTATAAGGTTGTGAGACATGGATACTATCCAATGACCTGAGATGAAGCCTGGACTCCTTCTGTACTGTGTCTCTTTGGAGAATCCTTGGGTACCGCTGTCTTGACTTTGTGTCGAATGAGCAGTTGCTCACAGAGTCCCAAATGAGGCACATTACATTACACTGTAAGGGAGCGTCAGTTACGGCAGTACGGCCATGTGGCGCAATTCCCCAAGAGTGATCTGGTTTGCAGGATCCTCATTGCTGAGGACCTGAGTGACTGGACCAGGCCATGGGGACGTCCACATAACACCTGGCTGCAGCAGATAGATGGTCATTTCCAGAGAGTGGGACTGGACCGCAAGTCTGCCTGGAGGTTTGCTAAGCATAATTCTGAGCCGTTTCATCATGTGGTGGGTGCGGCAACGCACTGTACCAGTGCATGCTCCCTAATCCAACATGACTAAACCTGACCTGCCACTTACATGGTCAATACAAAATTCAACTAAAGGATAATGCAGTTTCAGTAATTCACCCAGCAAGAAATGTGCCAGTAGCTCTCAAAACAAGACTGAAGTCAGAATGACAGTCCTTAATTAAAAAAGGCATAGTGAGGAAAATAGAGGAGCCAACAGAGTAGGTAAATTCAATTGTTACAGCAGAGAAAAAAATGTGGACTTGAAACTCTGCACAGATTACAAGAGACCTGAAGAAATGGATTAAAAGAGAATACCAGAGATTGCCAACAAAGGCATACATCACAAGTGCAATGGCAGGTGCTTGCTTTTTCTCTAAACTAGATGCATCATCATGTTTCTACCAAATTGTCTAGGATGAAGATAATGCCAAATTATGTACCTTCAACACACCATTCAGAAGACGTTGCTTCCTCCATTTACCCTTTATAATATGCACAGCTCCACAGAGATTTCACAGAACTGTGCAACAACTGTTTCAAGGTATGGAAGGTGTAACAGTCTTTGTTGATGACATAGTTGTAGGGGGAAAAACCCAAACTAAGCACTATGAAAGGCTGTGTAGAGTGGTAGAATAAAATTTCGGATTAAAACTAAACAAGCAAAAATGTGAATTTGGTGTAAATGAGATCACTTACCTTGGAGACAAATTGCCATTAGCAGGTATACAGCCTGATCCTGAAAAGACGACGGCAATAGTTGAAATGCCAGCGTCGAGAAAACTGAGTCACAAAGGACTCTAGGTTTAGTGAATTATATGGGAAAGTTTATTCCCAATCTTTCAGCCAATAAAAAGGCTTTGTGTAGCTTATTAGCAAAAAAACAGAAATGGCAGGAAACAGGAACATGTCAAAGAAAAAGATATGCTAAAAACAGTCTAATCAAAGAGCCAGTGCTAAAAATGTTTGATACAGACAAACCAGTCAAACTGTCAACAGACACACCTAAAGACACCTTGACAGCTGCATTATTTCAACAGCATGGCACAGAGTGGTCCCCTGTAGTTTATGGTTTATGAACTTTGACAGCAGCTGAAATAGAAAAAGAGGAAATGGGTGCAGCTTTTGGTAGTGAAAAGTTTCATGAATATGTTTATGGCAGGGAAGTTATACTTGAGACTGACTGTAAACTGCTAATAGCCATTTCAAAGAAGGATTTGGGAGATACGCCACTGCACATTCAACACCTTTTACTTCATCTTGAAAAGTATAATCTGACTTTTGAGTTCACTCCAGGCAAACACTTGATTGTGGCAGATACTTTACGTAGAGGAAGCTTGTGCGATACCGGATCAAGCAACATCAAACAGGAGGTACAAATTCATGTAGGCTGTGTGAAAGCCCAGTTCCCTGTGTGTGTAGAGAAATGGATGCAGATTGCGAAGGCAACAGAGAGTGACAGAGCTGCAAAATGACATTCAGATAATTAGCTCATCACGTGAAGAGAAGCTGCCAAACCCTCACCAACACTTCTGAGATGAACTGCCTGTAATTGATGGAGTTCTCTTGAAAGGTAACAAAGAAATTATACCTATCTCAATGAGACCACAAATGACTAAGCTGGTACATGAAGGCCATTTAGGCATTGAGAAATGCAAAAGACACGCACCTGATGTTATGTTTTTGCCATTTATGAATAAAGTCATTGAGACTCTCATACAGCAATGTGACATTTTCCAACAGCATAGGGACAGACAGCCCAAAGAACCACTTTTGGCTCATGACAAATCAAATGAGCCGTGGAAAAATGTGGGAGCAGATTTGTTCCAGCTAAATGGGAAAAACTAATTATAATCGATTACCACTCAAAAGACTCAGAATAAGCATTGTTGCCAGAAACCACTGCAATGCAGATACTTTTGCATTCTACGTCTATCTTATTATACATTAATCCCAGCTACTCTATTGAGTGATAATGTATCACAGTTCAGCAACCAAGTGTTCAAAGACTTTGCAAAACAGTACGAGTTTGAACATGAAACCTCTATCCCATTATACCCTCCGTCCAATGGACTAGCTGAAAAAGGGGCACAGATTGCAAAACAACTGCTGAAGAAAGCAGCAAAGGCTGGCGAGAATCTGTATCTTGCTGTTCTGAATTATAGAGCATCACCATTAGAATGTGGCTGATCACCAGCTGAGTTACTCATGAACAGAAAGTTAAGGACAAGACTACCATCAGGTGAACATCTTCTTCAACATACAGAACAACACTCACAGAAGCAGCACAAATACCACCATTCTTATAACAAAACAACTCAACCTTTGAGTCCACTAGAGCAACATAACCTAGTACGAGTCAGATGTGATTGAAGATGGGGGCTAATTGCAAAGTTTATCAAAGACACAGCATCAAGATCATATGAAGTACTTACTGAGTATGGCAACACACTAATCGACGGCATGTACCAAAAATCCCACCTAGGAAATTCCCGGATCCAGAGAGCTCTTATGGCACAGGTTTATTAAGCACTCAGCCCAGTGCTGAAAATAAGCAAGTGGACACTCCATCTGAAGCTGAGAGTTCAGAGCTAATACCATCAGTCTCTCTGTCAGTTGGAGTCGAAAGGCTAAAACAAATGATTGTTCAACTTGAAAGACTCACTGAAGAGTGCTAGTTACCATTACTTATTTCTTATTAGCATTGTACTGTACAGTAAAATATTGGAACCTTGTTCAGTGAATTTGACGGCATAGCAATGTTTATTGGATTTGCATGTTGGTGACATTGATGTTATGTTTAATCATGCACAAATGATTACTTTATGAAACTGTGAGATTTAGAAAAAGGGGGATGTAAGGAAAGGAAGAATAGAGGGGATTCTAGCTTTTACGTATGCATGGAAGGATGTGTTCAATAAAGTAATATATTGCATCAGAGACTGGTGTGAGTGTGCATTACAGTACAATATTGTTTATTTATTTTATGTATACATTATAATTATATATTTAACATGATAATTCATATGTCATTGCCCTGTTTCTGTACACAAAACAACACATTTAAGATGCTTAAATAAAATGAGACTTTCTTGACAGAATCATAGGTGAATGAAAATGTGCAACTCATAATGATTTGTTTGTGAATCAAATGAACAAGAATCGTTAGACTGATTCTATGGGAGAGATCCCTCATTAATGAAATAAATGAGAATCGTTAGACTTGGAAAGTGAATTGTTCACTGATTGAATGAGTCAAGACTCACTATTCAAGTGGTTCTACAATGGCGCTTTGAGCATCAACCAGAGAAAGAAAAATGCTAAAGAAATCACTAAGGACATGCAACACTCCTGTTGAGCTCCATTGAATCAATTTGTTTGTCCTCACTAATCAGTTCATGTTTTACTTAAAAGAGTCGCTCAAAAAGAATGTTCAGATTCGGTGGCGATCTGATCCAGTCAGTTAAAGTGTGGACTAGGCGAAGTCGACGAGAGCAAGCTGTTTTAGCATGACTTACGTACAATTAAATTGTTAGTCCAGTTTTGACCACACAACATCAGAACAAGTTTCTTGTCTATTGCTAAATTCCTACCTCTACAGCTGTATGTAGGTGACATGCTCCAGCAAAAAGGTTCAAAGGATGAGCACAGCATTTAGTTATTAGAAAATTGTGACAGGCAGCCATGGGGTTGTAGCAGGCCTCTTTAATATTTTACTCAAGTACACAAATTGGTCCAATAAACAATATAGCTACTATACACTACTCTATGTTAGGTTTTATAATCTGCGTTTTCCAGAAAATGATATCTGCTGGAACATTATACCTAAATAAATGTAACAGAAAGGATTCTTGTAGCTGGCCTTTTTTTAAATCTCTTTCCTGTATTCTGCCTCTCCGGATGTTTACGTGTGAAAAAAACCTTGTCTTACATCTTAAAAATCACATTTAAAATCATTCTTATTTAGCATTCAGCTTCAAGTAAAATATTTTTGTGGTACAAGTTAAATATTAAATTAAATGTACATACTGTGACCAGTATGTGGTAAAACTAAACCGCTTAACCCAGAGACATAACTACATGGCATAGTCCTTGGTTCAAACACAACATGTTATTATTTTTCAGTACCTCCAAATCAACTTTCATCAAATTATAATACAATAATATGTTTTCTTGTCTCCTACTACACCTCCCACATAGAGTCATCTACTCTCCTTTCAACACTGACCACCATATAGGAGATGACTCCTTCTTTTATGCTGGACTCCGGAATATTACCGGTGCCACAGTATAGCACCTTGGAAGCACTTCTGGGTCAAGGTAGTCCCTCAAAGTAGAAGCAAGGCTCACCAGCACCTCCCCCTGGTAGCCCCTAGGGACCCCAACAGGGCTGTCCCACAAGACTACAATTCCCAACAAGCCCTGCAGGCATTCGCATGGCAGTTCCCTCAGCATGCTGCCACCACTTGTTCTAGGAGGGGGGCACATAATCCTAATCCACAAGAACCTTCTGCTTTTCCAAGCTGGCATCCTATCCTGGTAGGGAACCAGCAACTATCCCAGCCAGTACACCATTTCATCTTCGACCTTCCAATATGGCCCCCCATCCCGGCAAGGAATCAAAACTCATCTCAGTCGGAACACAAGTTCATTTTTGTCCTTTTTTTATGGCCCACCTCCCTGGTAAGAAACCATTCTCCATCCATTTTGGAACATCAATCCATCCCATATGGTACTCAAAACACAAATATCTAAACATAATAATAATAAAACATGCTGTACATGCCTTTAAGGTCATTTAATACATAGACCACAGCAATATATCTATCACTGATCATTTTACTGCTTGATTACAATTGGGTAGCAAACTCAGGATATGCAAGTTACCTCACTAAGGGCAGAAGTTTCTCAGCCATTGTTACATTAACTGATCAGTTAAACAGACTGAGCTGAAGGTATCACTTTCTATGTCCCCATAGAAAGAACAGAACCATACAGAATTTAATTTAATACAGAAAAGGCACAATTTAATGTCCGCTCAACTTGCATTGGCCTCCAGCATTTTGTGTTCACTTAACCGAATAGACTGCAATTATTTAGCCTTTTCAAGCAAAATGATGTACCTCATTTAGTATCTAATGTTTATTAATCACCATTATTAATCTTTTGTAATTAACTTTTATACTTAAGGTGCTTTGTAATCATATCACTTAATCTCCCTGGGCTTTTGTCTTGTCAAACATCTCCACTGTTCATCCCAGTTTGCTTGCAATTTCTTTTTTAAGAGATCTTGACTATGTGCTTATAACTTTTAAAAAGGAATTACATTTTATAATAAACACATGAACAACTTATCCTTTCTCCTACCCTTAGGAGGACCATTAAAATAAAAGACAAAAAAATTGTTGCAAAGGTATCAGTTAAAAAAAGCCTTAAGTTTACACCCGTTTCTTGACTTTCTCTCTTTCATAATTTTTGCATTATATAATGTACCTGTAACTTGAAAACATTAATTAATAATCACTTTAATTTATGTGTACTACAACGATTTTCTCATTTTAAATGATATAATTGGTTATCTTACATAATATGTTGCACAAGTGGACATGATTTTTGTCTTTTTAGCAAACTCTCTTTCAACATGTTTTTTAAATTTGGGTGGTATTATTCTATAAAACAAATTATACATCAGTTTAAGTACGCACGCATACAGTATAATGAGCATCAGCCCAATACGCTTAACTAAGACTAACTTCTCTTATGACTGTTCTCATATATCTAAAAGTGAGTTATGTTTATGGACTGGTATTAAACAGGTCAGTTGCCACCATTGACTCAGAGTGCAAAGACCTTAAACTGTTAGGTCTAACAAAGCATTTGCACTGGGAACTTGTGATTTGGATAAAGACATATTTGCTCCATCCTATATATTGAAATGCCTGTTCCCCTACACTCCAAGTCATAACTTTAGATCTTCAAATGGAGGTCTGCTTATAATTCCAAGAGCCACGTGTAAGGCATGGCAGGCATTGGACTCCCTTCCCATGCCTGGGAGGCACGGGAAGAAAATGGACCTGGAAAGAGGCCAGAAGTCCCCTGCTTACATTGAGATCGGGGTTTAAGATGCCGTGTAAGTAATAAGTATGCATCCTGGCAGGAATCATTGGAGGAACATTGCCTGGCTAGGAGGCCATCTAAAAGGAAGGACGGGGGAGCAGGATTATTACATGTTCCCCGAAACTGCTAGATGGCAGCATCCCTGGGGCCAGGTACAGCCATGGACTGTGGGGATCCCTGGTGCCACCAGGGGGTGCTATTAGGAGCTGTGCTCCGTGGTCTTTGGGGCTTCCGAATGACCTGGAAGTACTTATATCGGGTTATGCCCTGGCACCAGAAGTACTCCCGGGTCCAAGATAAAAGGAACCGCTCTGCCACATTCGGGCGAGTCAGACTCGGGAGGAAGGAGGACAACACTCACCTGGAGGTGTGGAAGAGAGGAAAAAATGAAGAGAGGTATTGTTTGTGCATTGAAAGACTCTTGTGAAGAAGTTGTGTAAATAAATCACTTATTTTGACACTAGAACTTGTGTTTGCATGGTGGTGTCCGAGGTTTGGGGTGCGTCAGCTCTCTCTACTGTCCACACAGCCTGAAAAGAAGTGGTGACCTTTTGCACCTAAAATCTGGAATGCCTTACCTATAGAAATTTGTCAGGCTAATACTGTGGAATATTTTAAAAACCTGTTAATATGTTTTTTTTTTTTTGCAGCTGCATTTTAGTTGTACTTGTAATAAGACTATATGGTTATAGAATTATCATATTATTCAGGGATCCTCAATCTGTACTAATCCCCACTATTCTCTGCTGTCTTTTCCGTTTTTTCTGTGGAGGAAATCTGTGCTTGATGAAAGCACCATGCAGCCCCCTGAGATGATGGAATGAAAGCAGGTGTCTCAACTGTCCACAAGACGAATTCATCAAATCCTATCAAGTGAAGCATGAAAACCAAGAGGATTGATTTAGGAACATTTATGTTAGGTAAAATGCCCAGTGGGGGCTGGGCAGTCTTTTGGCCTTTTTTTTTGCCAGCCTAACTGGAGTTTTTTTTTGCTTTTTTTTGTCCTACTGGCCATTTGACCTTATCTTATTTTCTGGTTACTTATTCTTTAATATTACTGATACTGTATATCTTGTTTTTCTTTTCTTGTAACTTTTTTTTCTCATCTTGTAAAGCACTTTGAGCGTCATTGTTATATGAAAATGTGCTACATAAATAAATGTTGTTGGTTTTGGTCATGATGTTAATACATACAAAAACAGAAATGCTGACTGCTGAAAAAGCAAATATGAAAATGTGAGGTCATCAAAAAAAAAATCTGAATATTTAAAAATATTTTCTCTTTACATATTTGGAGAACATAGTAAGAAATAAGTAAACAGTTATGCGTGTTTTATGCATTATAATATTATTAGTATTGTACATTATTTTATTATTTATTAAAACATAGTTTACTATTTGTAATTTCTCTAGACTACTGCTACATCTTCTTGCAATACTATTTGAAGTCAGCAGTGGTGCTTAGCAATTAGAGGAAGTGATTGGTCCTCCATTTTACTGCCAAGAAAGAGTTGCCAGCCCACTGGCAACCAGATTCCTATTCTCAGAAAAGCACAGTAGGGTGTGAAGGAGTGTATGGGTAAAGCATTTAGTGAGCCATATGGATGTTCAGCAGGCTATGCATCCTTTTTCAACTTTTATCCAGGAAGAAGGTCTCATATTTCCCTGCAAAAAAACAAAAAAGAAAACAGAAAAAAACAAACTTTGGAGATGTGGCAGCTTGCTACATATGGTCTTGCCTGCTGCTTTTTCTACTTCAATAAGGTAGCTTTCAGACATTGAAACTAGTGTTCTAGCTACACCACTGTCTGTAAAATTAGAAGTGCAAGAAGTGGTTACTTTTAGGCCTATTAAGCTGTGATGCAAGAGGTGTAGATTCTCTTTGCATTTTGTTCTGTATTTTAAACAAATATAACATTTTGAACTCCCATAAATCTTCATCAATGATGTGCTTATGGATACAGATTATTCATAAGTGAATAAACAAATGTGTTAAATTTCAAGTGTGTATATGGTGAAATAGGATAAGTCTAGAGAATCGTGTAAGTGTATGTAACAGATGAGATTTAAATTAAAGTATTCTTTGACAGTGCTACCCAATCTGTGGATAAGAAGCACTTTCATTATCCCACTGAATGAAAGTAAGCTTCCTTTTGCCTGAAACTGATTTGGAGAGGAGAGAGTGCATCCTTAAACATGTATTGTATGTTGATCTTAATTATCCTAATTTTTCATGGCTCAGTAATTTAGGTTTAAACAGTGAGGACAGTCTTAAATTGCCCAACCTCACATAAAAAATATTTTATGGGATAAAAAGTAGTTACTATCAAAATTGGTGGTCAGTTTTCATAAAGATTAGAAAGAAAGAAGAGGATGGCAACACATAAGAAAGAGGGCCATAAATCAGGCATAAAATAAAAAGATGATCCATCCATCCATCCATTGTCTCCCGCTTATCCGAGGTCGGGTCGCGGGGGCAGCAGCTTGAGCAGAGATGCTCAGATTTCCCTCTCCCCGGCCACTTCTTCTAGCTCTTCCGGGAGAATCCCAAGGCGTTCCCAGGCCAGTCGAGAGACATAGTCCCTTCAACGTGTCCTGGGTCTTCCCCGGGGCCTCTTCCCGGTTAGATGTGCCCGGAGCACCTCACCAGGGAGGCGTCCAGGAGGCATCCTGATCAGATGCCCTAGCCACCTCATCTGACTCCTCTCGATGCGGAGGAGCAGCGGCTCTACTCTGAGCCCCTCCTGGATGACTGAGCTTCTCACCCTATCTTTAAGGGAAAGCCCAGACACCCTGCGGAGGAAACTCATTTCAGCTGCTTGTATTCGCGATCTCGTTCTTTCGGTCACTACCCATAGCTCATGACCATAGGTGAGGTTAGGAACATAGATCGACTGGTAAATTGAGAGCTTCGCCTTGCGGCTCAGCTCCTTTTTCACCACAACAGACCGATGCAGCGCCCGCATTACTGCGGATGCCGCACCGATCCGCCTGTCGATCTCACGCTCCATTCTTCCCTCACTCGTGAACAAGACCCCGAGATACTTGAACTCCTCCACTTGGGGCAGGATCTCGCTACCAACCCTGAGAGGGCACTCCACCCTTTTCCGGCTGAGGACCATGGTTTCGGATTTGGAGGTACTGATTCTCATCCCAGCCGCTTCACACTCGGCTGCGAACCGATCCAGAGAGAGCTGAAGATCACGGCCTGATGAAGCAAACAGGACAACATCATCTGCAAAAAGCAGTGACCCAATCCTGAGCCCAACAAACCGGACCCCCTCAACGCCCTGGCTGCGCCTAGAAATTCTGTCCATAAAAGTTATGAACAGAATCGGTGACAAAGGGCAGCCCTGGCGGAGTCCAACTCTCACTGGAAACGGGTTCGACTTACTGCCGGCAATGCGGACCAGGCTCTGGCAACGATCGTACAGGGACCGAACAGCCCTTATCAAGGGGGCCGGTACCCCATACTCTCGGAGTACCCCCCACAGGATTCCCCGAGGGACACGGTCGAATGCCTTTTCCATGTCCACAAAACACATGTAGACTGGTTGGGCAAACTCTCATGCACCCTCCAGGACCCTGCTAAGGGTATAGAGCTGGTCCACTGTTCCGCGACCAGGACAAAAACCACACTGTTCCTCCTGAATCCGAGGCTCGACTATCCGACGGACCCTCCTCTCCAGGACCCCTGAATAGACTTTTCCAGGGAGGCTGAGGAGTATGATCCCTCTGTAGTTGGAACACACCCTCCGGTCTCCCTTCTTAAAGAGGGGGACCACCACCCCGGTCTGCCAATCCAGAGGCACTGTCCCTGATGTCCATGCGATGTTGCAGAGGCGTGTCAATCAAGACAGTCCTACAACATCCAGAGCCTTGAGGAACTCCGGGCGTATCTCATCCACCCCCGGGGCCCTGCCACCAAGGAGTTTTTTGACCACCTCGGTGACCTCAGTCCCAGAGATGGGGGAGCCCACCTCTGAGTCCCCAGGCTCTGCTTCCTCATTGGAAGGCATGTTAATGGGATTGAGTAGGTCTTCGAAGTACTCCCCCCACCGAAACACAACGTCCCGAGTCGAGGTCAGCAGCGCACCATCCCCACCATATACAGTGTTGACACTGCACTGCTTCCCCTTCCTGAGACGCCAGATGGTGGACCAGAATCTCCTCGAAGCCGTCCGAAAGTCGTTCTCCATGGCCTCCCTGAACTCCTCCCACGCCCGAGTTTTTGCCTCAGCAACCACCAAAGCCGCATTCTGCTTGGCCTGCCGGTACCTATCAGCTGCCTCCAGGGTCCCACAGGACAAAAGGGACCGGTAGGACTCCTTCAGCTTGACAGCATCCTTCACCGCTGGTGTCCACCAACGGGTTCGGGGATTGCCGCCATGACAGGCACCGACCACCTTACGGCCACAGCTCCGGTCAGCTGCCTCAACAATAGAGGCACGGAACATGGCCCATTCGGACTCAATGTCCCCCACCTCCCTCGGGATGTGGTCGAAGTTCTGCCGGAGGTGGGAGTTGAAGCTACTTCTGACAGGGGGCTCTGCCAGATGTTCCCAGCAGACCCTCACAACACGTTTGGGCCTACCACGCCTGATCGGCATCCTCCCCCACCATCGAAGCCAACTCACCACCAGGTGGTGATCAGTTGACAGCTCTGCCCCTCTCTTCACCCGAGTGTCCAAGATCATCGAACTGAGGCCTAGGGTGTCCTGGTGCCAAGTGTACATATGAACACCCCTATGCTTGAACATGGTGTTTGTTATGGACAATCCGTGACGAGCACAGAAGTCCAATAATAAAACACTGCTCGGGTTCAGATCGGGGGGGCCATTCCTCCCAATCACGCCCTTCCAGGTCTCACTGTCATTGCCCACGTGAGCATTGAAGTCTCCCAGCAGAACGAGGGAGTCCCCAGAAGGTATGCCCTCTAGCACCCCCTCCAGGGACTCCAAAAAGGGTGGGTACTCCGAACTGCTGTTTGGTGCATACGCACAAACAACAGTTAGGACCCGTCCCCCCACCCGAAGGCGAAGGGAGGCTACCCTCTCGTCCACCGGGGTAAACCCCAATGTACAGGCTCCAAGTCGGGGGGCAATAAGTATACCCACACCCGCTCGGCGCCTCTCACCGGGGGCAACTCCAGAGTGGTACAGAGTCCAGCCCCTCTCAAGGAGATTGGTTCCAGAGTCCAAGCTGTGTGTCAAGGTGAGTCCGACTATATCTAGCCGGAACCTCTCAACTTCGCGCACTAGCTCAGGCTCCTTCCCCTTCAGAGAGGTGACATTCCACGTCCCAAGAGCCAGCTTCTGTAGCCGAGGATCGGACCGACAAGGTCCCCGCCTTCGGCCACCACCCAACTCACACTGCACCCGACCTCCTTGGCCCCTCCCATAGGTGGTGAGCCCATGGGAAGGGGGACCCACGTTGCCTCTTCGGGCTGTGTCCGGCCAAGCCCCATGGGTCCAGGCCCGGCCACCAGGCGCTCGTCATCGAGCCCCACCTCCAGGCCTGGCTCCAGAGTGGGGCCCCAGTGACCCGCGTCCGGGCAAGGGAAAACGCCATCCAAAATTGTTTTCCATCATAGGAGGTTTGTTTAAAAAAATGATGCCCACACCAAACCTGGTTTTAGTGATTTTGAGGGCCTTAGGAAGGCAAACACAAGAAATTCCTCAATAATGCATCCACGAGTCATAAAAACAGTTTGTAGTAGTATTACTGTAGATATATTATCGCAAGTATGAAATATCGTAAAATTCTCACTTGAATCTTGAATTTCTAACCAACATGCAGTATGTCACCACTCTTCAGTGCCATGATGAAAAAGAATTGAATAAAATATGCAAATTCATTATATTTAACAGAAAGCACAGATCATCTTACCAGATGTACTCTTTACCCCAGTTATTCTGCAGATTTTCCTCATGTATTATTGAAAACTATTATTTGATCATTTAAACGAAGAACAGAAATGTCACTGGTGAAAGGCATGTAGGTGTCAGCTGCCTGAACGTGGATTTAATTAGTGCATTTCTGCCACTAAAGTCAGATTTTTTAACATTAATAAGGCAATAGAGCTTAATATTTTGAAACTTTGAGCAAAGGTGATAGAAACAGGGAAAATGAAGACTGCAACAAATTTTGACAAATCAATTTACATATTAATGAAAATTAAATAATAAAATGGAGCACTGTTTGCCTCAGCATAAATTCAGCAGGAGGCTCTCAAATATTCCACATGCTTTCTGAACTCGGTTTCTTCATTGTGGGGTTACAAGGATCCAGTCAGCCATTCCAGACACCACACTCTCTATTGTATTCCCAATACAAGTTAGACAAATATCAGGAGAGGCACACACATGCAAGCTGCTTGTATACGAGCTCCCTACCATCTCACACCATCTGCTTTTGGCAAGTTATCCATAAAATTTAAAAAAATGTAAGAAGGGATTTATACAGTATAAGCATTGTTCTGTAAGCATAAAGTAAATAGATATTTCTTTTGTATTTACTTTACACTAAAAACAACATTATGGCTACAATTCCTAATATTATAATTAATTATTTCTATGACGCTATAATTTATCAGAAATATTCCAGGCCTGCACTCCAACACGGTCCTAATCAGCTATTGAGCCACCACAAGCCTATCTGGACTACATTTGTAACTACATAACTTATGGACAATACAATAATGTATGTTGCCTATATTAGGGTCTCAGTTTTTGTGTTTACTTTTATGTTTTTTTCACATGGATTTCTAAGATTAAAAATTGTTTCAGGGATTTTTAAAGCTACTGATATTGGTTATGTTTAATTTTGGAAATTCCAATTGCATAAAACATTATCTCAATTTTTGGACTATTTCATCTACCCTTTTGCATTTCTCATGATTGTTGCTATGTTTGGTTCTTGTCATCAGAACCACTTCATATGTTGCTAAGACCGTGTTTTCAAAGGTCGCAACCTTCAGGTAACGGTACAGCTGGATAAAAGTTCATCTCGGAATTTATATCCTTACCGATTTGCGGATACAAAATCATTTTTCAATTCTCTCTTTCTAAAGAATTTTGTATTCTTCCAGGTTCTGACTTTTTTTGTCCTATAACCTTGTCCATGATTTCTGCCACACATTTTGGCTTTTATCTTTTTTTTCTACTCATTTATTCTCCCAGTCATTTCCCCAAACTAGTCATTTTGCTAATATATTGAATAACAACTGGAAATTTATGAATATTCATTCGAGTTTCTGCAATCAATGTTGAGTACTTTGTTTATGTTGAGATACCTTTTAAGATTGACCTCTGGTGGTTGTATTTTATGACAAAATATTTTTAAGCTATTACTTGGCTGACATTTTATCACAATTGATACTGGTAACCTAATACATGATAAAACAAAACATCCCCCCCTTACTATCTCACTTGAGGTTTAATGGTGGCGATCTTCTTCTTCCTCAGATACCCTACAATGATCTTTTCTTTTCCAAGTCCACTGCCTGCACATTTAGGTCACTAGTACTGCCTCACACTATTCACTTGTGGTCTGAGGCAACACCATCTGCACTCACTTTCCCCAACTCCATTAACTGATCCAAACCAGGATCCGTCCCAAAATTTACTGGTGGTAATTTACCCAAACCAATGGATTTAATCAGGTGAGAGAATCACATAAATGCATTAATTTCATTCTGAATTCAGAATTTCTCTATCACAATCTTTTTCCACAAGATATCAGATTCAAGATTGCTAATTTTTTACAAATAAGATATGTTTCTTTTATGGCATAAGCATATGTATTTTCATGCTCAGAATATTATTTGTAGTATATTTTGAGCTGAAAAATGGTAGTCTTTCTCATTCCTAATGTTAGATGACATGAAAATAACTCAAAATCAAGTATGTGCTGCACATTTTTATATTCTCAATCAGGATTTTCTTTCTATTCCTATTCCTTCAAAATAGTCATGAATGTATGTCTATGTTAGAAAATGCATTTTTATTGTCCAGAAGTGAGAAGTTGATTTTTAAAATGGTATTTACAGAAATATGCATGGTTGGGGTTGATCCATACATTATCTTGACCTGGTTACACATAAGCAAATGGTGAAAGAATACACAGCCTGCCTTTAATGCATTAATGAATTTCCCCTTGGGATTAATAAAGTATCTATCTATCTATCTATCTATCTATCTATCTATCTATCTATCTATCTATCTATCTATCTATCTATCTATCTATCTATCTATCTATCTATCTATCTATCTAATGAAGAAAAAAAATAGCGTGTGCCACAACTTTCTTGGGAATATAAAGGTGGAAAACTATGAGGAAGTAGCCAAGGAGCTTCTCTCTTCTTACTCAGCAGTTGGGTGCAACATGTATTTAAAAATACATTTCCTGCACACTCATTTGGATTTTTTTCCCATAACAACATGGGAAGAGATGAACATGGGAAGAGATTCCACCAGGACATCACTGAAAAATGAGGGAGCAGAGTGAGTCTATGATAGCAGACATCTGTTGGTCATTCCAGCATGAAAGACCTTCAGAGGCATATAAGAGAATTAAAACTACCAAGTGACTACTTTTTGCAAGTAATAATTACATTTAAAACCATTATATGTGTAGTTTATAATGTTTTAACTCTAAATAATACAATTTTAAATATTTTATGTTTATTCTCTAAAACCATTATTCTTTTAACTGTCAAACAGTAACACTATCCAAATAAATGACCTCATTTGGTTACATTTTTTAAGTGATGAGCTGATAACTACTTACTTCTTAAGATGAGAGAAAAGGACATCTGATGCTTAAGCTATAAATTGCTCTGTCTGCCTCCTGCTTCAAATCAACTAGCTGTGAAAAGACAAAAATATTTAACAATTTTCAGAAAACATAAATTGAAAACTTTTTGCACTTAAACATGCAATAGGCTTTGATGACTGTGAATAAACAGTATTAGAAATCCAAGAAAATGAAATGGGTACTCTGATCCTGTTTTCAATGAAGAGCACTATGCAGAAATTAACTGAATGTGTGCATTCAGTTTAGACAACACAATCAAATTAGATGGTAGATGGCCAAGTAGCTAAGGAGCCTCTGAACCCCAGGGATGTTGGGTCACTCATCATCTCAAACTGCATTAACAAGTCACTGAGTCTGCCAGAAGGCTAGTGTCAAAATATATCAGGTGCCTGTCAGTTTGGTGTGAATCAGCTGAACTCATCTGAAGAGTTTTACAGATAATTTGGTGTCAAACAGTATGCTACTGTGGTGGAGTCATTCAAGGGTAACATTGTCACAGCTTTTGATCAGTTATCCCTAAGGCAGCAGCATTCTGAACCTGCTGTAATCTGCTAAGCCTTAAAGTTTGGAAGTCATAGAAAAGAAAAATAAGAAATGCTTACATCAAAAGCTTGGAGCAGCTAAGCCTTACCTGTCTCACCACTGGCTTACTGTGTCACTTCCAATAATAATCTGTTCCTTATTGTTATTACGAATCACTGTTTTAATTATGCTAACAAATTAATTTCTTGATTGTACAATAGTTAATAGAAATATACTATTTTTTTTAAATTGTAATTTCTTTTTACAATTGCTTTGGCTGAATATTTATGTGTAACAGATTTAGAATAGCTCAAACAATTATAAATAAAATATAATAATTTTTAAATTATTTCTTCATCTTACAAGCAATTAAAAATATCACTGTTCTCTGTACACGACTATAATGACCATATAATAATCATGAATTGGAAAAGGAAAACAAAAAAGCCTGCTGCAACTTTTAGCAATTTGTGCTACCATGGTCTGTCCACTTGAGGGCACTAGGTCCTTTGTCTTGTAATGTCATATCAGTGAGAAATGGTTACAGTATTTGCATACTGAGGCATACAGAGAGAAGTAGTTTTATAGATTAAGAATAGTTATCCTATTCATTCTTTGCAAAACCCTAAGCCATTGAAAAATATATAAATGATGACCTTTAACTTGGTTGCTCAATAAACTAACAAATAAATAAATAATTCTCTACCTCCACAAATACCCCTCAAAACAGAAAAAAGAAGAAATTAAAACTACATAGTAGAAAGAAAGTCAAAGTTTATTAATCACTGTGCTGTCTAAGTTTTTTCTTAAAAACAAATTGCTGTTTTGTCTATCTTTTTTGCTTTCCGTGACGCAATTAGCTCAATTGGAATAGTAGCTGAATGATTCTTCAAAGTAGTTACTGCTGGGGAAATTTTACCCAGAACTTAAAGATGAAAGAGTCTTTGATCTCTTAAATGATAAGAAGAAAACATGTTAAATAAGTACAATCTAGCTGGGGGGAGAAGGAAGCTGCTTTTCAGCCATTTAAAGTAAAGCCTATTACTTATTTGCATTAAAACTCAAAACAAACAAAATAACATCAGGATAGGAATGTGAACAGCTTTGCTTACCAAATAAATATTGTACAGAGATTTATTCTTATACATTTAAAAAATACTGAAAATACTCACACATTATACAGTGAGTCTGGATGGACACGCTACACTTAATATAAAACAATTTCATTCTTAACTCTCCATTCAATTAAAATAATAGTTGTGACCTCAACAAAAAATAAGCACAAATACCCATATGAGAAGGTGAGCAAAATTACATATACTGTACTAACACAAAAAACTATACCGACAAGACCTACTGTGGGCCTGCCTAGACGCAGGACCATTTCTCTCTAGCTCCAAGGATGGTTCACTTTCCCACTAGGATGGTTCACTTTCCCACTAGCATATCACTCATCAGTTCCTTGAACCTTCCTTTCTTCCTTCTGTAACCACTCTGCCATGACACTTTTTCTGCCTCCAAAGGCTTTGCAGACTGCAGTACCTTTTAAATCCAATGGTGGGTTTACTTCTGTGGTCAGTCTGAATTTCTCTGAAACACCTCCTGGCCAACCCCGACCCAATTAAACTCCAATGGCAGTATCTCTAATACTTACTGGCAGCCCCAGATATTTGTGCAAGCTTAAAAGCACACTCATTATTAAGTCACCAGGATACCCCTTAGGAGGTTTGAACAACACAATCCTTCTACTGGTATGGATAATTCGCTACACCAAGTATTGAAATCGCAACACACCCACCCCCCCAAACTACTCTCCCTAGTACCAACCACTGTTCATCAATTCCTTTTGTATTTGGAGTAATTTCCAAATATCTCCAGATTGGCATCACTGCCAGAATGTCTTCCAGCTGACTTCCTCTTTACTATAACAGTACAATTTGAGTCCATAAACCACATTCCCAAACCTGCCTCAACAAATGTAAGGTTACAGGGCCCACAGCCTATCCCATCAACACTGGCCAGTGCATTAAAGGGCCACTTATGCAAATACCCATACTCAGAGAAGGCCAATTGAGACTCACCAATTAACCTATCACTTATGTCTTTGGAGGTAAAATAAAATACAAGGAAAAAATCCCATGCAGGCTCTGAAAAATACGGACATTCTCATTGTTTTACCTGTTTCTTCTTTAATGCTGTGCATTTTTCAAAGTTAAATGAGTAACATAAGTGAATAATGGATGCTTATGTTCAGTTTTGCAATGATGCTGCCTAGCATGGTATATATCTATCCACCGTCAAAACCTGCTTAAATCAAGTTGCATGGAACTTAGGGACAAGTAAACCATGGAATAGAGCATCACTGAAACAAAGAATATTCATTCAGATAGTATGTTATTTGTAGTCTCAGGCTATTTTAGAAATACATATCCCTGGGTTGCAAAGGTTGACGCATATCCTGTCAGCTCTAGGCCAATGGCAGGAAACAGACCAGACTGAGCACCGGTTCACGGCAGGAACCACAAACACACACACATCCAAACTCAGGCTACTACAGAGTTATCAGTTAAGTTAATGTGCACATCTTTGGTGTTGTAGGATATAGAGTGGAGTACCAAAAGGAAAACCCATGTACAGTAGTTATGGGGAGAATATGCAGGCTTCACATGGACAACAACCAAACACAGAACCCAGAATGCTGGATATACAAAGTAGCAGAACTAACCACTGGGCTACATTGCCAAGCCCTGTTTTAAGAATATATGAGATAAAAGTAACTCATCCATCAAATTATTCTGCTTATTAAACTACAGACTCATGGGGGTAGGCATACAGAGGCATATCTCAGCAGCATCAAGGTTAAGGAATGCCATTTGTTAAAATAATGCAGTAAATTCCCATTACATTTCCTTTATATTATGATCCTTGGCAACAGTAATTTCAGTTTAATTGTGGTTTATTTATATATGGCATTCTTCTTACAATTGAAGCTATTAAGTGTTCCTGCACTTCAATAGTATTAAACATATAAGTTTTGATCTATGGTTTAGAGTTATGGAAAGATTAAGTTGAAGTTAAGGTTTCAGTTGAGGCAAATTGTGAATTTCCCATTGGGATTAATAAAGTATCTATCTATCTATCTATCTATCTATCTATCTATCTATCTATCTATCTATCTATCTATCTATCTATCTATCTATCTATCTATCTATCTATCTATCTATCTATCTATCTATCTATCTAAATGAAATTTAGGCAATGACATGATTGCATTCAAAATTGTAAATGGAATTAATAGAATAAGAAGTGTTACTTTATGTGAAGATACACAAAACTGAAAATCTTTTCAGCTGCTGTCACCACTTCTGGCTCATCCTTCTCATCTCCCCACCCTGTCTATAAGATGTTTAGCTTACCAGCTATTAAAAGCACTCATATTTAGTGTTTTTCACACATTCAGCTTGTTCCTGTGCAGCAGAAAAAATATGCTAAAAAAGAAAAACGCTTTGCAAGGCCCCTTAGTTGTGACCAGAAACAACGTTTTAGGAGGGAAAAAAAAGCACAAGATATGAGAAAAGAAAAAAAACTTGCAAACTGAGGTCTTTGTCAACCTTTAGCTGCAATCAAAATGATTGACTTTTGCACACTGACAGAGCAGCAAAGTATCATGGAAAGTCAGATCCTTATAAGTGGTAAACAGGGTAGCTTGACTTCATTGGAGAGTGCTACAAGAAAGAAAAAGCGAATTAAAAAGAATTCAACAAATTAACAGGGAGACAATGCAAACATGGCAATTTAGTGGTCATGTACCTCAAGCAAAAGAAAACAAAATTATATTAATCTTAACATTTTTGCTTTAGATGCAGATAGAGATTGGCAATGTCTTTGCATCTTATGGCCAGACAGATCTAAGGGAAACAGAATTAAAACAAAATTGAAACGATGCCAAAAGGGAAAAACTAAATGTAGCATGAGCATAAATGGGAAAAGGTCAAAACCAAAGCTCAAGCTAAATAGAATTTTGCTCTTGCTATGATTTTCAGCTAAATTCAAGGTCAATACAGCACCAGTACATATGGCTTCCAAAAAGGTTGCTATCACCTAAAATGAAACAATTGCCACATCAATGTCATTGCAAAAAAATAAAATAAAATAAAAAATAAAAATGATGCTGCACATGCAATAAACTCCTAGTATGCAAAGGAAATGTTCAAGATAGAGAAAAGAATATGGGATCAAGTGAAGGTCAGCAAAATGCATATTGGTTAGGTTATACCTAGGAAAGGAGCAACAGATGCAATCTTTGTTGTTGGGAAAATGCAGGAAATGCAATATGGCAGAGGGAAAGAAGCTGCAATATGCATTTATAGATCTGGAGAATGGATTTGATCTGTTGGTATGAAAGGTGATGAGGTGGAAATTCACAAGGTTAGGTGTAGAGGAGTGGCTAGAGTCTGTGATGATGGAAAGATATGAGTAACAGTGGTCAGGACAGCACACAGGAATGTTAAAAGTTATAGGGACAAGGTGAGGCTGCATCAGTGATTGCTTCTGAGTTCATTGCTTTTGGTGATAGTGATCAGGGAATTGTGTAAAGAATTGCCATGGGAGCTCTTGTATGTTGGGAGAAACTTAATTCAATGCACAGGTTGTTGGAAGTGTGTGCATAAAAGACATAGTGGTGTGAACAGTAGACTGCACTCAGTGCGGGTGAACTTTTTGGTAAGTGTGTGAGGGGATGCAGAATGCTGTTGCAGTTAAGTTGTATTCAGATATTATCAATTGAGATATTTTGGAGAAATTATGAAAGTTCTGCTGCTTAGCTGATTTACTGACTGTAGTTGGAGGTGCAGGCACAGCACTGAGTACCAGGATGAGAGGTACATGGAAGAAATTCCGGAAGCTGTCCCAGTTTTGACTATTAAAGTGTAAAGTTTATAGAAGACATATGATAACTAAACTCTATGGGAGTGGGGGATGGCCAATGAAGGCAGAACATGAAGCAAAGCTGGAAAGAACACAGATGAGAATGATCAGACGGATGTGTGAAGAGTCACAGAGTGAGCGGTAGATGAATACCGAGTTAGAAGAGAGGCTTGGTGTGAAGGTGATAAGAATTGTGCTGAGGAAAAATGGTTGGGACATGTGGAGCAAAAGACAGAGAATTATTGGGTTAGGAGTTGTAACAAAATTAAAGTGGAGGGATGTGGTCAAAGAACATGTGGTTGTACTGTGAGATCATATGAAAAGAAAAAAAAATCTCACCGCAAAGACGTCCAGGACTATGGAGAGAGAAGTAGAGAGAACTGGCGGGCAAACTGGGAAAATTACATTTAAACCAGGGATGACAATGATAATGATGATACAATAAACTCCCACACAAGCTGCTGCCTAGAATTTTCAGTTCTGACAGAGCAGTCATGGTTCTTGGTGATTTCCAGAACACTGAAGCATTTTGGATCAGTTGTACTCTGTTAATATACAAAAGCACATGAAATATTTCATCGTATCATTTGTTTGCCAATTTACTGAATAAACGTTCATCATTTCCATAGGAATAAGCCACTGGGTACTTGTGGAGCTTGTGAAAGTTTTAGGTGTATTATAAGAAAGGTAACGATTGCTAAGACAAATGACTAAAAGAGATATATACACACATTAAACCGCTGTTCAAGAATATTTTTTGAGAACTGTTTTACAAAAGCATCAAACTCAAATTAGCTTTCTAATTTCTTGGAAACATAATTAATTTCCAACCTGATTAATGCAATTCAGGGTCACATGAGCCAAAACATATCCAAGAGGCACTGAGTGGAAGGCAGGAAGCAGCCCTGAACAGGAGACTAGTCCATCGTACAGCCCACTCACACATACCCCTTCTCACACAGGGCCAATTTAGAACCACCAGTTAACCTAACCTGCACATCGTTGGAGATGTGGAAGGAATACTGGATCTTCAATTTTATGGTAGCCAAAACAATGGGTTTCTTATAATTATAGCCTACTCAATTTCCTGAATGACACAAGTAATCAGTTTAAATAACCTTGCATACATTTCTCCCTAAAATGAGAAAATCAAGTATTCATCCTTAGTGAAAGAAAACCATAGTCCCCAGTAAATAATCTTCAATCCGTTTTCTGGACGTTCATCCATTTGAGCTTAAAAAAAGTTGGAGCTTATTCTGGTATCTCTGGACCCAAAGCAGGATCCAGCCATGCATGATACACCAGTGTACTTAAGGGAATTGCTCACGCCATGGAATCAATACAGAGATGTCAGTGCTTTCAGAAGGTCCTCATTACAAGGGAAAAACAGCTAGACAGTTTAGAGCAAACACATGCTTGTGTTGACACTTGAAATCAGTATTGCTATATTTAACAGTATGTCTTCACCAGTACCTATGAGATGGTAAAAAAAAATTTACCATGACTTTGACCTACAAGTATAATTTGGTGCATAGTCTCTTACCATTGTAGTCCAGTATGAGTTAATAATGGAGCAGCTAAAGTCCCACAAGACCAAAGATTCTCCATCGAGTATCACTCCATACAGCAGACATTTCACTCATTAATTCTAAACCAAATGCTGACATTGCTTTACATACTGTATGTTTTGAATTTCCACCAACAGCATCTTCTTCTACCAGGAAGATCCAACCAGAAAAAGAAAACTGACATTAGTTTTCTGACACAAGAGAAATAGATGAAAAAGCAGAAGACAAAAGACAAAGAGAACATCTTAAAGAAACCCACCCAAAAAATGATTTGCATTGTAGGCAAAGGAAAATTTTAATCTCATGTTATCATGCAGAATGTACAGACAAAAATGTATAACAGAATCAATGCCATGGAGTTTGCATGTTCTCCCTGTGTCCACGTGTGTTTCTTCTCACAGCACCAAGACATACCTGTTAGGTGATTAGCGATGCTTCATTGGCTTTGGTAGTGTTTGCCTAGCAATGGATGGGAACCCTGTCCAAGGATTGTTCCTGTCTTGTGCCTTATGCTTGCTGGGATGGACCCCAGCCCACCTATGACCCTGATCAGAATAAATCAGTGTTCAACCAAGTGATGATCAAATTCAGGACTTGTTTATGGTAAGCAATACCATCTCAAAATGAGAGGAGGTGTTCTCACTAACTGTCCTTTCTTTTCCACCCACTGTGGGCATTAGATCCTGCCCATGCACCTTCTGGTCAGGACACCATAAAAAGGGATGTGCCTGGAAGGAGTCGCCTCACTTCAGACCTGTGTCTGGTAGAGGACAGAGCTCCTGTGTGACATGTTTTCTATAATTTGGTGTAAAGAGGCTGACCTGGCCTGTTAACTTCTGTGCCCTTGAATTCTTTTTCTCTTTGTTCCTATTAAAAGGTGTTGCCTGACTGGCATCACAACTGTTTCCTTTGGGAGACTACAGTGGGTACACAAAATTGATGGGTAGATGGATGGATAGATGAATGAATAGAACTAATGAGCAACAGCAAATGAGAAAAATGATGAGGAAAAAAATTCTCACATTATTCATGTTGCATGCTCCACATGTTCATTATCTAGTCAAAGTGTGCAAAATGAGTGCATTTTTTGCTAAAACATTGTTAGTTTACTTCAGGAAAAAACTGCACATCATATACAGAAAAAAACACCCATAATACTGTGTTTATGAATGGAAGTTTTGCATCTCCCACTCCTTTATTGATCAAGAGTCTCTGATTTGTAGCAAACTATGTAAGAAAGATGAAAAAGTAGAATTTCACCTTGAACTGATGAAAAAAATATACACAAAGACTTTTAAGGCTACCTAGCAAGAAAAGATGTAATCTGTGGGTGATACACATTGTGACTCCAGGAGTGTGGCTGTAGATTTGATCCAATACATATTATAAAAGTCTCAGACATTGGGTGTCAGATCAGATAAAATTTAAGAAGATGTGGGCATGTGATTACAAATGAATGTACATATGTGGTGAAACAATATCAACAACTAGACAAAGTGCAGATTCATTTTGCGGTGAGAAAAATGTATAATCTCTCTATGAAAGAAAACATTTTTGCAGTTGATTAACACAACAACTGTAAGTGATATAAATGAATGAGATAAATGGAGCCATGAACTATAACTGGTTTATTGTTCTGAGGCCCACTGATGATACGAAATTCTCAGTAGCATTTGACTTGAAGGAAACACTGGAGATGGACATGGACAAAATCGGGCAAAATGAAACAACTGTTAAAATGATAACATCCTGTGGGTACTTATAAATCTGATCTAGCAAGGAAGTTAATTTCCCTAGTAAACAAATTTAAATAAAATATTCCATTTGGTGTTATTATATAATTACAGATCCAGGGACTGCATATCTCTATAGTAAAGAATATTTCTGAAACATTTACTAATAACACAGAGGACAGTTTTTGCTTGAATGTAATCATTCTCCTGCAAAAGTGTCACAGAAATCAATGGGCAGCTTTTAACAGATAGCGAGCAGCCACTTCATTAGGTACACTTGTGCTTCCCACATAGATCACTGCTCAGTCAATCATTATGTGCAACAAATGATATTTAATGCAGTGCATGTGTATTATGACCTTTCTCACTCCACAATCTGCAATCCTTCTTCACATAAGCATAAAAATATAACAGAATACTGTGCATACTCTATTTGAAGAGGTGATGCACGATTCAAAACTGACGGAAAGCTAAAACTCCAGAATGTGGCTTAATTAAACTACCTTGGAAAACATGGCAGCCTGTGGAAAAATTGCAAGCACAAGCAGAGACAGAGATAAATTACTACAGCTAGCGTGAGAATAGAAAAAAGAAGCAGTACAGGAAATAGGTAAGCGTGACACAGTATCTTTTCTTCTTCTTTTTTCGGCTGCTCCCGTTAGGGGTTGCCACAGCGGATCATCTTCTTCTATATCTTTCTGTCCTCTGCATCTTGTTCTGTTACACCCATCACCTGCATGTCCTCTCTCACCACATTCATAAACCTTCGCTTAGGCCTTCCTCTTTTCCTCTTATCTGGCAGCTCTATCCTTAGCATCCTTCTCCCAATATACCCAGCATCTCTCCTCTGCACATGTCCAAACCAACAGCAATCTTGCCTCTCTGACTTTGTCTCCCAACCGTCCAACTTGAGCTGACCCTCTAAGTACTCATTTCTAATCCTGTCCAACCTCATTACCCCCAGTGCAAATCTTAGCATCTTTAGCTCTGCCACCTCCAGCTCTGTCTCCTGTTTTCTGGTCAGTGCCACCGTCTCCAACCCATATAACATAGTCGGTCTTACTACCGTCCTGTAGACTTCCCTTTCACTCTTGCTGAAATCCGTCTGTCACAAATCACTCTTCACACTTTTCTCCACCCATTCCACCCTGCCTGCACTCTCTTTTTCACTTCTCTTCCACTATCCCCATTACTCTGTACTGTTGATCCCAAGTATTTAAATTCATTCACCTTCGCCAACTCCCTGCATCCTCACCATTCTACTGACCTCCCTCTCATTTACACACATGTATTCTGTCTTTTTCCCACTGACCTTCATTCCTCTCCTCTCTAGAGCATACTGTATCTCCATCTCTCCAGGGTCTCCTCAACCTCCTCCCTACTATTGCTACAGATCACAATGTCATCAGCAAACATCACAGTCCAGGGGGACTCCTGTCTAATCTCGTCTGTCAACCTGTCCATCACAATTGCAAATAAGAAAGGGCTCAGAGCTGATCCCTGATGTAATCCCACCTCCAAATTGAATGCATCCGTCACTCCTATTGCAGACCTCACCACTGTCACACTTCTCTCGTACATATCCTGTACAACTCTTACATACTTCTCTGCCACTCCCGACTTCCTCATATAATACCACAACTCCTCTCGAGGCACCCTGTCATATGCTTTATCCAGGTCCACATAGATGCAATGCAACTCCTTCTGGCCTTCTCTAAATGTCTCCGTCAACATCCTCAGAGCAAACATTGCATCTGTGGTGCTCTTTCTTGGCATGAAACCATACTGCTGCTCACTAATCATCACCTCACTTATTAACTAGGCTTCCACTACTCTTTCCCATAACTTCATGGTGTGGCTCATCAATTTTATCCTCCTGTAGTTACTGCAGTCCTGCACATCACCCTTATTCTTAAATATCGGCGCCAGTGCACTTCTTTTCAACTCCTCAGGCATCCTCTCAATTTCCAAGATTCCATGAAACAATCTGGTTAAAAACTCCACTGCCATCTCTCCTAAACACCTTCATGCTTCCATAGGTATGTCATCTAGACCAACAGCCTTTCCATTTTTCATCCTCTTCATAGCTGTCCTATTCACTATCTCCACATCATCCAACCTCTTCTCTCTCTCGTTCTCTTCATTCATCAGCCTCTCAAGTACTCTTTCCATCTGCTCAATACACTCCCTCATTCGTGAGTACGTTTCCATTTTTAACCTTTATCACCCTAACCTGCTGCATGTAGAAGAAGAATGTTCTCCTCCATGTATATCCATGTATTTTGTGTGTTTAGTAAATTAGAATTTTTATAATAACTATTTTGTAACTTGCCAGTGAGAGACGCTTTGGCTTATGAACTAACAAAAATATGTTATTCCAGGGTTCAGGAGAAATAGTGTCCACATGAATAAAATCTAAGCTGTTTCTTGTTTTCCCTTTCTCAGAGTGAATGTTTCAGGGACAAGGTCACAAGGCTGCAGAAAGTACATGTGGTTTATGCAAAGGCGTCTCTCCTGTGCTTAGCTTCCAAAACACAGATAATGCTTAGCTCAACAGACATATTGTTTAACTTTACTGTTTTGATAAGGATGTTCTTTCTGTCTTATTAATCATGAAATGCTGAAGTATAAAAAACCCCTCCTGGCTTTTGATCAGGGTTCAATTGAGCTTTGCGGCAATAAGTTATACTCTTTTGAATCTCTACTTACTGTGACTCCAAATTAATAAACAGGAGAATTTAGAAACTATTATCTGTCTGCTTTTCAGTGTGCCTTTTTCGTCCACATGCACATCTTTCCCAGCTTGATCTCTCTGTATAGCCAATCGGTACAGGTCCTTTTCTCCCTCCTTAGTGTCCAACCTCTCATACAACTCATCATACGCCTTTTCTTTAGCCATCGCCACCTCTCTCTTCACCTTGCGCCTTATCTCCTTGTACTCGTCTACTTTCTGCATCTCTCTGACTATCCCACTTCTTCTTTGCCATCCTCTTCCTCTGTATACTCTCCTGTATTTCCTCATTCCACAACCAGGTTTCCATTTCCTCCTTCCTCTTTCCAGATGTCACGCCAAGCACCCTTCTTGCTGGCACTCTTACTACATCTGCTGTAGTTTCCCAGCTGTCTGGTAACTCTTCACTGCATAGGATGTAATCTACCTGTGTGCATCTTCCTCCACTCTTGTACGTAACCCTATGTTCCTCCCTCTTCTTAAAATACGTATTCACCACATCCATGTCCATCCTTTTGGCAAAATCCACTATCCTCTGACCTTCTTCATTCCTCTCCTTGACACCATACCTACCCATCACATCCTCGTCTCCACTGTTCCCTTCACCAACATGCCCATTGAAATCCGCTCCAATCACCACTTTCTGTCCCTTGGGTACACTGTTCATCACTTCATCCAACTCACTCCAAAAACCTTCTTTCTCACCCATTGCACACCCAACTTGTGGTGCATATGCACTAACAACATTCATCATCACACCTCCAATTTCCAGCTTCATAATCATTACTCTGCCTGACACTCTTTTCACCTTCAAAACATTCTTGACACACTGTTCCTTCAGAATAACTCCTACCCCATTTCTCCTCCCATCCACACCATGATAGAACAATTTGAATCCACCTCCGATCCACCTGGCCTTACTCCCCTTCCATTTAGTCTCTTGCATGCACAATATATCAACCTTCCTTCTCTCCATCATACCTGTTAACTCTCTCCCCTTACCAGTCATATTGCCAACATTCAAAGTTCCTACCCTCAGTTCCACTCTCTTTACTTTCCTCCTCTCCTCCTGCCTCCGGACACATCTCCCCCCTCTTCTTCTTCGGCCAACAGTAGCCCAATTTCTGCCAGCACCCTGTTGGCTAACAGTACTGGTGGCCGTCGTTGTTAACCCGGGGCTCGACTGATCCGGTATGGAAATTTGTATTGTTTGGCAATATTTTACACCAGATGCCCTTCATGACGTAACCCTCCCCATTTATCCGGGCTTGGGACCAGCATGAAGAAACACACTGGTTTGTGTATACCCTGTGGCTGGCATCTTTTGAAAGGTTAAAACCAAGAGCAAAGAAGGAATGGGCATGGGTAGTGATCTGGATGGTGAGCATGCCAATGAAATATGTGAAGATACCAATAGCAATAACCCCAAAAATATCTAGTGACTTCTAATAATGTTAAATATATAGAAAGTAAAATTAAGCCATGTTAAAATTCTAAATCACATCGTGGAACACAAATGTTTTGGTGGAAATTATATCATATGTAGCATCTTCCTCATTCCTTCATTCTTTTTCCAAACTCACTTACTAAAGGATAGGCTCCTGAGAGACCAGAACATTTCCCAGTATCTTTGACTGCAAGGTGGAAACCAAATCTGGAATGGTATATGGAAGTGTGGTCTCAATAGGCCAGCTTAGAGTCACCACTAAATACCACTTCCACACCTTTTGCATGAGAGGAAACCAGATTATCCAGAGAAATCCTACAAACATGGGACGGACAAGTGCAAAGTCCACACAAACAAACACCAAACTGCAGTTTAAACATAAAAATTTGAAGCTTCACAGGGGTTCTGATAACCTATATTAGCATGCTAATAATTCCAAAATATATCAAGTTAGATTAACTGTATTTAAAAGAAGTGTGCCCACCAGTTGACTGGGTTTTAATTCAGGGCACAGAATAAACAAATGTAAAACAGAAACCAGAAAATGTCATAGAAACGACAATGCAAAAAAAGGGCCACCACAGGATTTCTTCAGTGTAATGTAACGAATGTTGCTTATCTTTACAGCTTTCATAGGAAGTGGTAAAACAGCTACAACATTTCTGTCTATACTTATACTTAAAAAAACAGAAACCAGTCAAACGTTTTTATTAAATTTTAGAATCACTTTATCTGTATATTCATATACATTTGTACCTGAGATACAACAAGCAAGAGCTTACCTCTATAGTGGGAAATGTGGCTTAGTGGTTACAGCCACAAGGGTACAGTGTTTATTCTCACCACCTGCACTCAAATTATTTAATGCATATACTGTATGAGTATTTGGGAAAAATGTGCTACAGTTGTAAAGCACTTGTGTTTGATATTAAGCATAAAATACACTCTGTAAAGACTTTTTTTTCCAGCATGTGATCAGTAAGAAATATGCTTTTGAGTGTGTCTTAAAGTGTATGTAAGCAACTAGGACTCAGGATAATTCAGCCACTGACTCAGCCGAAAGTCTCTTTACAAACCTTTTGTTATAAGATGGGGCCCCATGTGTCATCTCTTTGCTCTCAGAAATATGCTAAAGGGAAAAGAAATTAAATAAGAACAAAGCCTTTATTTGAAAAATAACTATACATAATGATACACAAAAGTAAAAACAGTTAAAATAGCATGTCATAAAACTCTCTGAGCCCACCACAGTACCACACCAAAACACTTCCTTTCTCATCTCCCCCACCTCTACATTATCTCTTCCTCTCTGCTGGTCTCCCTTCCTCCCACAGAGGTTTTGCCCCAGTCTCCTCTCAACTTTGCACTCCCATATGCCCTCTTCTGGGACACTGTGGGCTCCACTGGCAGGATGCGTTGTTATAAAGTACCTGCTTTATAAAAAGTATTCACCCCTTTGGAAGCTTTCGGAGTATACGGTTATACAACATTTAATTTCAGTGAAAACAGTTCGGCCTTTTTGACACTGAAAAATACTTTAATGTCTGTGAAAACAAATCTCTGCAAAGTGATCTAAATTAATTACAAATATAAAACACAGAATAATTGAATATTAACTATAAGCACTGTATGTTGTATTTCATCCTTGGCCATGCTGTCCCTTTCTCTCCTTCTACCAAAATAAAGTTGGGCAACTCTACCGAGTGCTGGAAACACCCTTCAGATGGGTTCTCTCCTTCATATATGCTGCTGCTCCAGTCTGTTTCCCTTTTAGGACACTGCAGACACATATACACACACACATACACACAAAGGATTTATCACTCCTTAGATGCCCCTGAACATCTAAACTGGCATAGGCACCATCATTATTTCTAATACCAGTGTGGCTCTCTCACCTGGAGATTTCCTGATGAGTTACCAATATGTCAGGATGGTTGTGCTCTAGCCTCTGCAACTTTTTGCCATTTAGGAAGCTCTTGGAAAATCCTTGCTACACTGAATCCTTCCTGTAGACAGTTAATATAATGACTACCAGGGTAACTCAATGACATAAATCGTGGAAAACTCTAAGCGATGAATGCAACTGATCTGTACATGGTGCGGCACAGGTGGAACATAAGGCATCTTCAGGCAATGAAGTAACACTGTCCAGCCTGTACTCAAAAGTACAAACTGGCTTTCTGAGTGAAGAAAACTTCCTTTAGCTCAATAGAGTATTACCTTGCTCAGAGGTTAGATGTTTGTGTCCCATTGTAAGATCAAAAAGATGACATCTGTAGAGGTAGAGAAAATATGTTAAAAGATGATAACTGTCAGCTTTTTTTCAGGGTTCAAATTATATGATATATTAACTGAATAAAAAAGACGTTCTGTATGTGGGTAACAAAACTGACACATTAAATTAAATGATAGTAATAAACTTCTGCATGCTCAAGATGTAATGGAAATACTGGTGTTCAGTGAATGGTTGAAACTAAATTTTGAATACGGAGTTAGCTGCTACTGAATGCTGTTGAGATACAGTAGACTACTTACCTCTGTGGCAATGAACTGGAATAAGTTAGTTTGGAACTAAATGGATGACTAGATAAAACTAAAGTAAGCAGTAAAATTTGATTAGACTAAGAAAATATGAATACTCATTTTTTTCCTTACTATTTTCCTAACTATGGTGGCATAGTACCTAGTGCTACTGGCACAAAGCTGTAGACTGCCAGGTTCAAATGCTGGCACAGTTACATTCTGTGTGATGTTTACATATTTTCCCTATGACCATGTTGTTTTTTTCTATGTATTCCAGGCTTACCCTCCAAATACATGCAGGTTACATCTATTTTTTATCTATATAGGCTAAGCATGGAGTGAACTGCAGCCATGTGTGTGAGGGAGTGTGCCAGGAGACCACTGTATGCTCCATGGTTTGCTGCCGCCTTGAGTCTAAAGCTACCAAGATTGGCTTGGGCCCTCTGTTGTCCTGTATTAGAATAAGCAGATTTAGAAAATTAATTAAAATGGCTAAAGATAAATTATTGCCAGTGACAGCATTGATCCAACCTTTTTCTGAGCCTGCTCCTTTGGATGAGTGTAATGGAAAACCAGAGACTATTATGGTTAGTACATTAAAAAGCAGTATTAACTCTGAATGGGACACCATTCCATCACAGGCAAATCCACATGCAGTGGCACAGTGGCCTAAGTTATGAGTCTCCAGTATATATTTGACACCATGTCTTTGATTTAAGGAAGTAAATCTGAGATCAAGGACAAAACCCACAATAAAACATAGAGGAAAACAGAGTCCAGAGACAGGGTACTCTAGACTGAAATTGAACTTCAGGTTCAAGTGCTATAAACTATCATACCACTACCATGATGGTAAAGTTTCCGTGATTTTACAAAGTAAAATGTATACAGTAGTGCTGTAGACACAACATGACAAATTAAGTAATACCTTAAATTATTCATAATGTTTTTCTCGATTGATGAGACACCAGCAACCACAGAAGTCTGCATCACAAAGTATAATCAGATGGAACATTTTAAGTGAAGTTTAACCAGTGTTTATTATTGTGTTTGTCTTTGACAGGATATCATTCAAACAGTTTCATAGGTTTAACTGACACAACATAAATATTCTTAGCTTTTTTTGACATGACACTGTGATGTAAAATGTTACCTTATCAATCATTTTGTTCTTTAACAGAAATGAGTAAGAACGAATTTGACAGGAAGAAAAAGTCCCCAGAAATATTCTGAGAACTTTATCTCAATGGTAATCTGCTAAATGTAGGTGACAAAAAGAAAAGGTTTCCTTAGCACAGACAATGTGTTCCTTAATACTTTTTCACACGAGAAAAAAATGAGTAAATGCCTGCTGTTTTAGACCTTAGATGTCCTTTTTAAAGAAGCACTATGTAAAACAATGCATACTTTCTCTCTGCAGCTGTCCTCAACCATTCAAAGAAATATTCAATATTTTAATGAGTAATCTGATTGAGCAAGTGAACATATGAAATTAATATATTTGTACCATACAAGTTCAGATGGCAGCACAGTGGCACAGTGGTAACACAGTAAGGAGACCAGAGTTAGCGTCCCAGATCCTCCCTGTGTGGAGTTTGCATGTTCCCCCCTTGTCTATATGAGTTTCCTCCCGCTGCCCAAAGACATGCAGGTTAGGTGTATTTGCGACACTAAATTGATCTAGTGTGTGTTTGGTTTGTGGGTGTATGGTCACATTGCGATGGACTGGCAACAAGGGTTTGTTCTTGCCTTGTGCCCTATTATTGCTGGGATAGGCACCAGCACCTCCAGTGACCCTGGTCTGGATTAAGCAGGTTAGAATATGACGTGACATGACATGTTCAGATGAAACATTGTTGATTAAAAACCCAAGTTTATTAGTTTATTATCGGCAATCTTGTAGAGAAAAAAAAATTCTAAAATAGTCACTTTGAATCACAAAATCACATGCTGGGCTATAAATGAAGACAAGATGTAAGCTACCTCTCAGTAATCATCAAAATGAGTCATACTTGTGGGATGTAAAAAAAAAAAAAAAAGGTTGGTGGAGACGTACAGTGGATTCAGACCCAATTACTTTCTGCAAACTTTACAGTGACTTATAGATTTTATTTGAAATGGTTAAATGTGCCATTTCTGTCCATGAATCTATCATCAATAACCCATAATGACAAAGTGAAAATGTTTTCAGAAAGGTTTGCAAATTTATTAAAAATCTAAATCTGAAATCTCTCATTTATATGAGTATTCAGACCCTTTGCTGTGACATTTCATATTGTGCTCAGCTGCATTCTCTATGCTTTAATTATCCTTAAGGTGTGTCTAGAACTTGATTAAAGTCTACTTATAGCAAACTGAATTGACTGGACGTCATTTGGAAAGGCACACATGTACCTGTTGTGGCAGGCGGCTGGGGGCTGTGCCCAGCTGGGACGCCTAGAAGGACCACAAGAGGGCAGCTGCCCTGGCTTGTAGGGGGGCCACGGGAATTGAGCATGGAAGCTCAACCCATTAGGAGCCCGTGGCCACTGCCAGGGGGCACCCGGACGATTATGGGCCCCTGGACATCAGCACTTCCACCACACCCCGAGGTGCTGGCAGGAGGAGTACCGGGGACACCCGGAGTGCTTCCAGGTGGTCATGCGGCACTTCCACCACACCTTATCTACTGAAAAAGTTAGAACTCCCCAATTTCCATTTATTGATATGAACATCTATTTAGATTAAAAATTCAAATGTTTCAGTAAACGTATATTCTATACATCTTTCTCCTCTGTTTTACTTGGAGTCTATCTCTAGTGCCAACATGGCCATCAGAATACCTTAACTGTTTCAGGGAGGATTTTTATGGTTGGACCTTTGGGTAGAACTGGAAGTGTGACTTAACATTCAGTTTCTTTGTGTGAGTGTCAGCTTTGTCTCTAAAGATGCAAGGAAGAGACATGCTATACTGTATTTCCAGTAGAAGACTTTGTCCCCCTTTTAAATTCTTTAAAAAAATAATGTTTTTTTAATTAAGAAAAAAACACACAGGAAGGCGATATTCACTCTTCACAACTATACAGTGCCCAAATTCCTTGTAAAAACCTGAAGTGACTGACTTAAGTCGTTTCCAGTGGGATACCACTGTATCTCTCTCTTGAATGCAAGCCAAGAGTGTGATGCATGAAGTGGAGAACGCAGTGGTTTAGACTTCTTGAAACGGTTTGGTTACAAAGAAAACATACTTTTTTACAAACATAACTGAGAAAGATGCTGGATCAACTGAATGTCAACTGCCTTAAAACGTAAGTCTCATATCTCATAATATTAAAAGTCTTTATAAGTGCTTGTTTTTCTAATCCAAGAAGTCTTTCCCAGCTCTGGAGAACAGCTCTAAAGAAAAAACATTTGAATTTTATTAAATCTGAAGAGAGAGAAGCATTTTGTTAAAGTTTAAGTAGGATTTTTGTTATGTTTTTACCTGTTGCTGAAAGAAACACTCAAAAACGTTGTCTACAAGTTCAAAAATGAAATGAGCTTGGAAAAGAACAGTTCATAATTTTTTTGTGCAATGCAAAGCACAGAATGTGAAAAGTAAAAAAATGATAAAATAGCAATATACTAGTAAAAGCCTTTGGGACAACGTTTATTATAAACAGACTATATATTGTGTTTGTATAATGTTAAATTCCAAGATATTTTTCATATCTTTTCAAATAATGTAATAGAGCTTTGTTCAAGAGTTTTTCTTCTTCTTTCCTTTTAAGTCACTCTGACCATTGTGTGACTGTATATATATTTATTTATCTATCTATCTATTTATGTATGTATTTATTTAAAGAGATTCTGTAAAAAGCCAAATTTCCCCATGTGAACACGTAAAGTTCTATCAATCTATCTATCTATCGGGCTTTGTGCCAACTTTATAAAACACAACATATTCCTATGTTGTCTGTTATAACAAAGGTACCAGACTTGTTCCCTTAACCTTCTTGATCAGCAATCTGAAGGAAAATGGAATAACATTGTAAAATTTCATTAAAGAACATGAATGTGTTGTTTGTCCTAATTACAGACCTATGCATGATTTTTCATTTTCAGATGTTATTTGAAAAAGTGTTGTGACTGAAGCAGAAAAGAGACTTACTAATAATATAGGACTGCATTTCAAACTTAAGTAGGATTAAATACCACAGCCTTTTGCATATCAAAATATGAAAAAAGACTTACACGATTTCTCCTGAATTAATTACATTAACTAAACTTGGGAACTTTGGTAAGGATGGTATGGATGACTGGGGATGACATCAGCTGTTCCTAAACCCAGAATAATACCAAAGAGGCCAAGGTATTAGAAAAAAAGTCTGAATTAGCATAAGCTGCCATAATTCAGGGTATTCATAAGAAATTAAATGATTTACTTCATGAGGTAAAAGTGCATAATAGACAAGAACAGTTGTGTCAGATATTTCAAATACTAACATGTGTGCTTCAATTTAAAAATTTTAAAGTCTAAGTATTCTTGATTGTGACAGAAATGTGCCATTTTTCATCTTCTGTAGAGGGCTAGATCTCTAGTAAAGGATTAAAAAAAAATCAAAAATAACACCAGAATCATAATCACTGACCCTGGGATAGTCTAAAACAATACCCCTCATGCTTCTGTCTGAAACTTGTCATTTTAACCTTCTGGGAATGGCTCTTAAAGGGATAGGACTATCAGTAAAGAATCAAATATTTTTAAAAAAAATCTCATAATTGTGATCATTAAACTTTCAATTTCATAAACCAGCACTCCACATACCCTATATTACCAATCTCCATTTTTTCAAAGTTTTGTGAAAAGGACACCTTGTATCCCATAAGAAGGTGAACCCTTTGGGTCAGTTAATGTGGCATATACAACTTCAAATCCTACTGATCATTTTTGCTGAAGACAAATTATCATGATGATGCAATTTCCTGCACAATACATGGTCCAAAAATTAACTAACAATGACGATTGGTCTACAGGGCCAAAAATAGAGGTCTCACATAACTAGACATTAAGATGAATTGAATGGTATATAATATGTGGGGGTTTTCTCATACCAGTGAATCTTGAGGCATCAGATTAAAATATAGGTTTTTTTACTCAAAGATAAATGTAAGAATGAACAACAAAAGAAAACAAAGTACAAAATAAACAGGTCAAAAGCAAACCACTGACCTTTCTAAGCCTTCCTATACAAGATTGCATTTCTGTCTGTCTGGTGGGCTGGCTTGCCTACTTGCCCACTACAATAAATAGCAATAACGTATTCCTTTTCACATCACACATCCTGTTTGCTGTCTTGTTCTACAGCCAGGAGGATGACAACCCTAAAGAATTCCTTTAAGACCCTTTCCAACTTGCCTATCACATTATCCCTTATGGACCCCAGGCCCATAAGAAACACTAAGATGGCATCAGTATGGACCAGATAAAGAAAAAGGGCACTTGGATTTAACCAGTGAAGCCTATCTTTGAATATGGCTTTAAATGGTGAAATCTGAGGTGGACCCTCAATCTTCTTACACTTCTTGCCAAGGCATATTTTGCAGCTGATGGAAAAAGCAGCCAGCAGAAAGCTCCTTCTGCCCAAAAAGAACATGGCTGTATGACATAAGTTTCTAAAGTTGCACGTGTAAGAACCACAACACTTTTGGAAATAGATACATTAAGAACAGAGGAGATCAAAGAGGAGTTTTTTGGTCATTGATGCAAACCCCAGACAGACTATCACCGGAAGAACCTCATTAAAATTGGCAACTACTGTGGTGGAACTATTTGGTGTTTTATTTGCTGCTACTAGACATGGACAGCTTGCAATAACTGAGTCCTCCATGAACACTCCCCTAACTCACAGTATTCTGTAGGAAAATATTATCTGTCTAAAAGGTAAACTGTCTATCTGAAACGGGATAATGCAACAGAACAACAGCAAACTAAACAGTGGAAAAGCAAGAGAATTCATTTTTGGAATGGCAAAGTAAGTGACATAAAACCCTCAAACATGAATGAAACAAAACACTATAAACAGGACATGAGTAGGACACATTTTGTCCAGTAGAATGGAAAAAAAACAAATATGCAGAACGGTTATGTCAAGTTACTGTGACTAAGAGTGTTTCTACAAGCTTCTAAGCTATGAATTGTACATTTTTTCACGGGACTTATCCATGTTGGTGTACTTTTTATTTAATAAAAAAATATAAAGGAAAATCTGTTATGTGCTACTGGCTGCTTGAGAAAAAAATATGTAAAATGTAAGGGCTTGATGAGGACTAGATGACTTTAATCATCTTCTGATACGTCAAACGATAGAACTTAAAGAAAATGCACTTAAGATTTCACAGCTGTAAAAATTCATCCAACCATTTTCTGAAACTGCTATTATTGACTTCTATGCAATTAGTTGAGGGTAAAGTACAGTAACTATTAATGCAGAAATTGTATATGTTGCATCCACAAAGCCACCAGCATTGTGGAGGACCTGATGCACCCTCACGTAAACTATTTACACTCCTGCCATCTGAAAAAAGGTAGCAAAGCATTTAGGCCTTCACTACCAGAATGTGTAATAGTTTCTTCCCTCAAGCCATAAGACTCCTAAACATTCAGGGATTAGACTGATAACACATACGCACCTTTCCACTCAAATAGATCATGTCTTTATTATTATGCTGTTATAATTTCTTCCTACTTCCAGTGTCATGTTTATATCTGTTCCTTCTATTAAGATATTGTCATATTTTGGCATAACCTGCTAATTTTTTGTACCTTTAGATATCATAAATGTGTACTCGTCAGCGCTGCACCACTGTAACACCTCCTGCAATGTCTGCACATGCTTGCACACATACATACACTTTACATTGTAGTCTGTAGCCTTTGCTGTAGTCCTGTGTTCTCTGTACCACTGAGGTTCTGGACAAACGTTGTTTTGTTTCACTATGTACTGTGCTAACTGTATATGGTTGAAATGACAATAAAAGCTACTTGACTTGACTTTGTTGAGGTTTAAATCAAGGATCAATATGCCTTGTTATTAGTTTTAGAACTATTGACTATTAAAAGGAGTTGCTTGACATCTTTTTAAGTAGCTTAGACAGGCACTATTATTTTACAGGCCGCTACTTTTGTTTTTAATGTGGCCTGCTGGCTTTTCACTTGCCTTGTTTTCTATGAACCAAGGACGCTGTGTTTCTGAGGGAACTGAGTAAGCAAGCTTTTGTTTAGGGACATGTTGGCTCTGCTGGGTCTTCTGGATGACTAAAGACCAAACCAGCTTCTGCAAACTTTCAAGGCCCTTAAACTTAAAGAAAACTAAGTAAACTTGCACGCTAGCACATAAACACTTTAAACATATAAACATTTTTTAAATGGCATTTAATTTTATATTTTAAGGCGTATGAATATTCTAGATGATCAAATTAAAAGCAAGCTGCATTGTTTTAGCTAAGAATGAGCTATACAGGAATTGATTATCAAAACAGCCGTTTGCACTCAGTCTTACTGGATGCTGGTGCAATAATCAATTATTAATTGAGCAGGTCAGTTTCTCATATGTGGGTCACACTGGTTCCAACTTAATGATGAGGACTGATCAATTAAAAGGCATCCCATTTTTATTAGCTCAATATTTGGAATGTGAGAATGTGAGGAAGGTAAAACATGATAAGGTGATGGTCATCTCCAGGCCAGTCCTAATGATTGTTATGAAAATATTGATGATTATTAGGGGAAAGGAGTTTGCGAGGCGAGGTCATTGTTATGAAAACAGGTACAACACAAGGTCATTATTATGAAGATAACATGTAAAATGGATGATGAGGAATATGTACGAAATGGGGATGTTTTGTGATTGGAACTTAAATAAAAATGAATTGCGCCCAAACCACTGGGCCCATTTCCTGAACTGAAACGACTTTATGTGCCTTGCTTCTTATGTTGCGTAATAAATTCTGACTGCCTTTCTTAAGACTCTGCCCGTTTTTTACTTAAGATTTCTCCAAAACAACTACAGCTGTTGCTGGTCCATACAATTGTTTCTTTATGGCTGCAGAAAACCCAAGAGTCTGGATGCTTCTGCATGGAAGTGGGCTATTGGACTGAAGTTCTTGGAATCGCGTCAGCAGCACTAAACTTAACAGCCAGCTGCATCACTTCCCCAGTATTCATCACAAGTAGTATGTAAATAGGCAAAACGCAAAGTGAGATTACATTTTCAGCTACATCTTTCTCCCTTCCTGACCTCAAAGTTTTTACAACCGCCTCCCCCGTTCAATGCCACAGATGTTGTGCGAGGTTTTACATTATATTTATGCATGTATTTGGTTATTTGTTTAACATTTATTTTGAAAAACGCCCACAACTCAGACACCCCCACTCGTATCTTCTCCGCGGATGCAAACCGGCGACCCAGACACAGCTACCTTAAACTGACTGACGAGTGTAGGCGGCGCAGATCTTAATGCTTACACGTCTTTCCAGTGGTCCGATTCAGCGGGGTCTGCTGGTCTGACGCGGACTGGTGCACCTTCTCGATTTTCGCGGGCCCCTCAGTGACTTATGAGTGACGCCGCCTTTCCGTTTCGGCAGATTGCATGAGCTCTCGTCAGCTTCAGCCTGCTCAGCGTGCTTGGCTCATCGAAGTAGTGCATGATGAACGGCAACTTTCTGCGGTTATTCCTCGTGAAATTGGGTAAATCAGTATGACTTGAATGAAATGCCTCTTTCCGCATCAGGCTGCAAGTTTACTGTAAACAGATAAGATTCAGATTAAAATAGGCAGATGTACAGTGGCTGTATAAAATCAACGCGGCAGTCCTAGCTGTGCGTGTGTCCCGTTAGCGCTGCTAATGTTTCAATTAATGGAGACACAGCACAGTAAACCGTATTGTTATCGGTAGCAGCAGAAAGTGCCTTCTCCCAACCTTAGCAGAGATTTTTTTAATTTTATTTTTTATAGTCAATGTATGATTTGGACGCTTGTTTTTGCAGCGCACTTAACAGATCTACTGTGATTAACTTTCCCAGTAAGGGATATGGGATATGTAAAAGCACAGATACCTTTAAAACAAAGTAAATGTACTTTTCTTGTCTCTCTTTGCACAGAACTCCTGTATCAAATCTCCTCGTCTCCTTCTGGTGAGTTATTACTTGATGTTTTGTTGTGTTGTTGCTTAGTAATTTTTCGTGTTCGTATAGTAATTGTTAATATATTAAAAATTTAAATAAACAATATAGCTTATCTGCGGTGGGTTGGCACCCTGCCCAGGATTGTTTCCTGCCTTGTGCCCTGTGTTGGCTGGGATTGGCTCCAGCAGACCCCCGTGACCCTGTGTTCGGATTCAGCGGGTTGGAAAATGGATGGATGAATATAGCTTATTGGTGTTTATGTGAAATCAATGGAAAGTGACGCATTTTGTCATTTTTACTTTTAAGTATTAAACCTGTTTTTGGCATTGCATGAATTGCGTAAATGTATAACATAGCCAGCGGAGGAACTGACATTTTGTCAGTGTTATACCCAGTGTGAGCAGCCGACAATGACCCTATTGGGATTTACACATCAGGGCAACATTGGCCCCCAGAGCACTGGCCCAGTGTGGACAAACAGACAGGGAGTCCAAATTTGGTAATGAACCTGAAAAAAGTACATATCTTACTTGTCCATCTATCTATTTTATATACCTGCTTATCCAGGGAAGGGTTGTCAGAGTAGTGAGCACAGGAACCGCCCCAAGACAGGGTACCAGCCCATCACAGGGTGAACTCACATACACACACACAGCATAGGGACAGTTTAGCACCACCAGTCCACCTTACCTGCATGAATTTGGACTGTGGTTGGAAAAACAAAGAACCTGAAGGAAACCAACATGGACATGGGGAAAACATGTAAACTCCACACAGGTAGGACCAGATTTGAACCCAGGTCTGTTTACTGTGAGACAACATCACTACTATTGCACAACACCTTACTTGTCCTTTGCTTACATTTTTTTTATTTAAATGTATTGGTTTATTAATTAATAAGAAAAGAAACAAAAAAAACCCACTTTATTTATTCTTACAAAATACAAAATGCCTTTGCAATCATTGGTACTAGTCCAGCATTTTTTGCAGTGTTACAAATCTGAACATGAAAACATTACCAATAACATATAGAAAGGTGAAATTTTAGCCAATATAACAGTACTTTTTGAAGTCATTTAAATTGTTTTTTTATACTTCTACAATCAAAATCTAAAACCCACCAAACATACTAATTCACTGTTTTACATACTCTCAATAACATTAAAAAGAGAGAAACTATGGAGTAGTGATTACATTGACCAACTGGACTTACTGAATTTGTGCTGCCAGCAATTAACTCATTATGGGTCAAAAGAGGAACTTGTTGAGGGGCCAATTGTAGCAACTGCCATATTGGGCCAGTGTAGTATTTAATTGGGGTTTCCCAAGTCTAGACTGCCCATGGTCTACCCAGAGAAGGCCACTGTGTGCATGTTTACTGGGTATTTATGAAGTCTAAGCTTTAAGGTAAAACATACCAATATTTCATTATATTTTCCATCAAAAATGCCTTCAAGGTAAAGTCATTAGAAGGCACAAGTGAGATCCTGGACACATCAAACTTTCTAGAAAAGGCAACAGTAAAGTAGTCAGAATGTTATGTTCAGTAACAGTGTATTGTATATCAGTTAGCACAAAATATTATTTGAAAAAACAGTAATTGTCAATTTTCAACTAAAAATATTTTGTGAACCTTTGAGAAATGTATAGCTATTGCTTATAAAAGCAATTTAATTTCAAGAATTTACAGTATACTGTTGAAGAAAACTATGTAAAGTAGATAACACTAATTTTTACATTTAAATTTGTTTTATATTAATGAACAGCATATATCATTTTAAATATTAAAAGGAATATTGTATAGAGGATGCATTTTATAGAGTAAAGTGTTTTTAAATGCAGAAATTATTCTGATAATTGTTGTACGTGCATTGTCTGTGAGTTGATACTATTTTTTCAATAACGTTATCTGTTGGTGTTTATTCATTTCTTTATTATTTCACCGTAAGCCTTGAAATTATATTTTTATTATTATTAGGAGGTGATTAAGACTTAATTATAGTAAAGAAGTCTTTCTAATTTTTTTTTCTTTGCCCTAATGCAGGGGTGGGCAGATTCAGTCCTGGAGGGCTGCAATGGCTGCAGGTTTTTGTTCCAACCCAGTTGCTTAATAAGAAGCTCTTATTGCTCAAGCAACACTTCTGTTTCACTTTAGTTGTCTCGCTCGTTAAGATTTTTAACCCTTATTGCTTGTTTTAGTCTTAAACAGCTGTAGTCTTGGTTTTTCATTGCTGTTTATTAGCAATAAGATGCAAATTACAAAAGAAACCAGCATTTCTCCATTTAGCTTGTTTCCATTTACACCCGTGTGTATTTATCATGCATTATTGGGGTTAATTAAATATTTGGAAGGAAAGTGAAGAGAAAAAAAGTGAAGCACTGAGAATAACTTGTCTGTTTTAGACTTCAAATCATTTGGATGATATCCTTAGAAAGGAAAAAAAATCTAGGATATGAGAATTACCTGATATAGCAGAGTTGAAGCACTAACAAGCAATGAAATTAAATAATTGGCAAGGATTGGTTTTTACTTAAGCAACTGGGTTGGAACAAAAACCTGCAACCACTGCAGCCTTCCAGGACTGCCCACCCATGCCCTAATGTCAAGTGGAAATTTCATTCACGGTGAAGTTTATTCTTGTTACTATAAATAAGGGAGAGAAAAATATAAAAAAAAAAGTTGGGGTACCATCTTGGTAACCCAGTAAAGTTTGGCGAGAAAATTAAACAGTCTTGACAGACACGAGTTCACAAAACATTACAAATGAGGATGAAGCATGAGTAGTGATTTATATGGTGAGTATACCGGAATGGGCGGGTCCAGAAGAATAGAAACCGGAAATGACATCAGCAGTGGAAGAGTGGTCAGTCAGCTGGTCTGCAGAGAGCGAAAGAGAGAAATGATTACAGTACAGCGCCAACCCCTGGCTCTGCGGGTAATCATACTTATTCAAGCTTATAAGCAGTATCCCATGCACAGGCACGTAACGCGACCCCCTGAGCCCAGAACTGTTGGGTTGGGTGGCCCGAACAGAGAGGTTGTGAACCCATGAAAGGACTTTGGCATAGAGGGTACCCTGATGATGAAGGACAGTAAACCTGTAAAGACGGAGGTCCAAGAACCACCTTATGCATTGCCATCCTTTGGACAGGGGGATGGTCGGTGACGAGGATGAGCTCACGGCCTAGGAGGTAATACCTCAGTTGGTTAACAGCCAGCACAATCACCAGAGCATCCTGTTTCATGGTCGCGTACCTGGTTTCCCAGTCCAGCAGTTTCCAACTTAGAAACATTACGGGGTGTTCAACACCATCAACGCTTTTGGCTCAGCATGGCACCAAGACCTGTGTCCAAACCGTTGGTCTGGAGTATAAAAGGAAAATAAAAATTAGGAGCCATTAAGATTGGCAGTGACATGAGGGCCTGCTTAAGGTCAAAAAATACAGTTTCTGCTTTAGAATCCCACACCACCATGTTGGGAGCCCACTTCTTCATTAGGTCTGTCAAGGGTGATGCCCTCTCGGAGAAACAGGAAACAAACCGGCAGTAGTAACCCACCAACCCCAGAAAGGCCTGGACTTTGGACAGGGCCAATTGAGAATGGCATCGATTTTTGAACACTGTGACTGGACAATACCCGTGCCCACCAGGTAGCCCAAATATCTGGCCTCTGTTTGCCCAAAATAATATTTCGTAGGGTTTATTACCAAATGTATGTAGTACGGCTTAGACCTGCTGCAGGTGTTCTTTCCATATTCTGGAATAGATGACAATGTCATCCAGGTAGACAGCACTGTATGCATTGTGGGGCTGTAGCACTCTATCCACCAGATGCTCCATGCAACCCAAATGGAAGGACACAATACTGCTAGTGTTCTCTAGGGGTGCTAAACGCAGTCTTTACCTTTGTGGAGTCCGTTAAAGTAACCTGCCAATACCTTTTCATCATGTCGACAGTGGCCAAACACTCTGCTTTATTGAGTCGATCAAGGAGGTCATCCACTAGCAGCATCGGATAAGTATCAAATTTGGATACTTGAATAAGCCATAGGAAGTCATTGCCAACATCCATCTTCTTTCTGGCTTAGGGACCAATATGATGGGATGAGACAAGTAACTCACACCAAGGTCTAACATACCAGGTTTTTCTCTCACCACCTCTGGCATAGATAGGATCGCTGCTTCTAATTCCTGTCGTTGTTTGGCCATCAAATTGGTACTGAAATTAAGGACTGATTTGTGAGCAAAGTAGGAATGGGGCTAACCAGAGTGGGGACTCAAGTCTCGAGCCTTCTATGGTTTCAGGAGATTTACGTGATAGACTTGTTCACTTGGATGCCAATTAGGTTGTTTCACCAAATAGTCCATGAGCCCTTTCCTCTCTTTAACTTCGAAAATGAGCCAATAATTTGGGGTGGGAGGCGGGAACAAGAATCATGACATGGTCTCTGGGGTGAACTCCCATAGAGACGTGCCACGATCGTGGTAACGGTTCTGTGTTGATTGTGCTTTCTCCATGTATTCTTTTAGAATAGGCTGAATTCTCAAATATCTATCACGTAACTGCAATATATTCTAATATATTTGTAGATGGGAGTGCCTCTTCCTTTCAACCCTGTATAAGTATGCCCAATAGCACTCAGATTGTTGACCATAAAGCACTTCAAAGGGGTAGAAGCCTGTAGAGGCCTAGGGAACTTCTCAATAGATAAATAATACACGGGGGGAGGGGGTTTCGGGATAATAGATCCCTGTTCATTCCATCCTTGCTGACCACCTTATGAAGCATTTGTTTGGGGGTCTGGTTGAACACCATTAGACCATCAGTTTGAAGATGGTATACTGAGGTCTTTAAGTGCTTAATCCTGAGTAATTTGGCAACTTCTCTGAATTCCTTTAAAGTGAATGACATCCCTTCGTCTGTTAAGACTTTTTTAGGGATGCCGACTTGCACAAAGACCACTACCAATTCCCGTATGTTATTTTTTGAACTGACCATTCACAATGGGATCGCCTCAGGATATCAGGAAGCATACTCAACTAAAATGAGGATATGTGTACAGTATGTCCCTTAGCTAATGGTTCAAAGGGTCCTACAATATGTACTCGAAGGAAATGTCAACTAGGGGAATGGGAACTAGAGGAGCGTGGTCCCTCCTAGGAATCTGTTGTAATTGGCACACGGGACAGGAAGTGCAAAAGCATCGGACCTTCTCATTGATCTGCCAACAACAGAATTGGATGATGGACTCAAGTGTTTTCTCCACTCCCAGATAGGTGCCTAAGAGATGGGTCCTAGCTCACAACTTACCACCAGAAGGTCCATGGAACTAGTAGCAATGACCTCAAATCACCCACATGTTCTGCTACACGATATATCAATTATTTCAGTGTGTTACCAGAACTACTGCTCTTTTTTTTTTTGCAAATTTTTGGGATTCATCATTCCATTGTTCCCTTTTAAAAGGAACCAGAGTTTGCAGAAATTGAAAATGTAAGATAGATAAGAGAGTCTGGGCTGAAATCAGTGGGCGTGGCATCTGACCATGAAGGCCTAGCGTTGTCTGAAGAGACGTCACTCTGGCATGCCACATTGTCTGACACATCATGCTGAGTTGCCATGTGACTTCTCAGTGAAGCTGGCTGTGAGCACAGCATGAAGACAGTTTGGGACAGGCCTCCCTAATCATAACATGGCCCAAAGAACACTCGGGAGTGGAATGTGCTATGCCACTTTTAATGTCCGACTAGTCTCACTCCAGTATCACCAGAAAGGGTGGATTTCAAAAGACCTTAACCCTGATTGCGCATATGGTGCCTCCATAATTGATGACACGAGGCCAACCTATACCAACAAGTTTCCCTGTGTATACAAGTCAGACCGGTCCTCCTAACAATCCACTGTTGTGGGAGCACATAACGATAAGTGACAATGGAAGTGTTGCTGCCAGAGTCTATCAGTGCTGTGACTTTATGGCTATTTACTAACATCACTCCTGTACAAGAAGAAGACAAGGTTTAACAACTCCACAGTAGCTTCCTCCTTTTGCCCAGCTGCACTCCTTTGGCTTGTCAAAAGGAGGGCAGTTGAGGATGGTAGGCCAGGCCTCCCCATACTTGAAACAGTGAGGTGGAGGAAGTGCGCTTCTGTTTGGGCTTTGTCGCAGGCTCTGTGTCGCGTCGGGAACAACAACAACAACATTTATTTATATAGCACATTTTCATACAAAAAGTAGCTCAAAGTGCTTTACATAATGGAGAGAAGAACAATAAAAGACAAAATAAGAAATTAAAATAAGACAACATTAATTAACATAGAAAGGAGTAAGGTCCGATGGCCAGGGTGGACAGAAAAAACAAAAAAAAACTCCAGAAGGCTGGAGAAAAAAATAAAATCTGTAGGGGTTCCAGGCCACGAGACCGCCCAGTCCCCTTTGGGCATTCTACCTAACATAAATGAAATAGTCCTCTTTGTAGTTCGGGTTTTTCACGGAGTCACTTGATGCTGATGGTCATACAGATTTCTGGCTTTTAATCCATCCATCATTGTTGGAACATCATTGTGCTTTGGGTAGATGGTGGTGGCGCACGCCACCACCAACAGGACACCGGAAAAGGAAACAGAAGAGAGAGTAGGGGTTAGTACAGATTTTGAATGAATAGTTATTATAATGAATTAGATATACAGAGTATCAGGATTAAATTACAGTGAAGTTATGAGAAGGCCATGTTAAAATAATGTGTTTTCAGTAGTTTTTTAAAGTGCTCCACTGTATTAGCCTGGCGAATTCCTACTGGCAGGCTATTCCAGATTTTATGTGCATAACAGCAGAAGGCCGCCTCACCACTTCTTTTAAGTTTTGCTCTTGGAATTCTAAGGAGACACTCAGTTGAGGATCTGAGGTTACGATTTGGAATATAAAGTGTCAGACATTCCGATATATAAGCCGGGGCGAGATTATTTAAAGCTTTATAAACCATAAGCAGAATTTTAAAGTCAATTCTGAATGACACAGGTAACCAGTGTAGTGACATCAAAACTGGAGAAATGTGTTCGGATTTTCTTTTCCTGGTAAGGATTCTAGCAGCTGCATTCTGCACTAGTTGCAAACGATTGATGTCTTTTTTGGGTAGTCCTGAGAGGAGTGCGTTACAGTAATCTAGCCGACTGAAAACAAACGCATGAACTAATTTCTCTGCATCTTTCGATGATATAAGAGGTCTAACTTTTGATATGTTTCTTAGGTGAAAAAATGCTGTCCTAGTGATCTGATTAATATGCGATTTAAAATTCAGATTACAATCAACGGTTACCCCTAAGCTTTTTACCTCCGATTTGACTTTTAATCCTAATGCATCCAGTTTATTTCTAATAGCCTCATTGTATCCATTATTGCCAATCACTAAGATTTCGGTTTTTTCTTTATTTAATTTGAGAAAGTTACTATTCATCCATTCTGAGATACAAGTTAGACATTGTGTTAGCGAATCAAGAGATTTGGGGTCATCAGGTGCTATTGATAAATACAGCTGTGTGTCATCAGCATAGCTGTGGTAGCTCACGTTGTGCCCTGAGATAATCTGACCTAATGGAAGCATGTAGATTGAGAAGAGCAGTGGACCCAGGATAGAGCCTTGTGGAACACCATATAGAATATCATGTGTCTTTGAGTTATAATTACCACAACTAACAAAGAATTTTCTCCCTGCCAGGTAGGATTCAAACCAATTTAAGACACTGCCAGAGAGGCCCACCCATTGACTAAGGCGATTCTTAAGAATATTATGATCAATGGTGTCAAATGCGGCACTCAGATCTAAGAGGATGAGAACAGATAAATGGCCTCTGTCTGCATTTACCCGCAAGTCATTTACTACTTTAACGAGTGCAGTTTCTGTGCTGTGATTTGTTCTAAAACCTGACTGAAATTTATCAAGAATAGCATGTTTATTGAGGTGCTCATTTAACTGTATAATGACTGCCTTCTCTAGAATTTTACTTAAGAAAGGCAGGTTAGAGATGGTCTATAATTTTCAAGAGCAGAGGGATCGAGATTATTTTTCTTAAGTAGGGGTTTAACTACCGCAGTCTTAAGGACAGTCTGGGAAGACCCCCGTATCTAATGACGAGTTTACTATGTCAAGAACATTATCACTAAGCACGCCCGATACTTCTTTGAAAAAATTTGTTGGTATTGGGTCAAGGGCACAGGTGGAGGGTTTCATTTGAGAAATTATTTTATGTAAATCAGGTAAATCTATCCTAGTGAAAGACTTTAATTTGTTTATTAGGGGTACTGGGGTTTAGGAGGATCCTTAGTGTTGGGGAGATATACTATGTTATTTCTAATATCATTAATTTTTTGATTGAAAAATACAGCGATAGCCTCACAGGTTTTACTGGAAGTACTTAGGAGGCATTCCTTTGAGTTACCTGGGTTTAACAGATGATCAATTGTCGAAAATAAGACTCTGGGATTACTAGCATTGTTATTTATAAGCTTAGAGAAATAGCAGCGCCTCTCAAGACGGACTGTGTTATTGTATTCTGTTATTTTAACTTTTAATATTTCATAGTCAATAGTTAGTTTAGTTTTCCTCCATTTACGCTCAGCTCTACGGCATGTTGTCTTTAAATCAGACACTCTTTGGGTCTTCCATGGTATAACAATGCTAGAAGATTTTTTAACTGTCTTTTCAGGTGCAACTAAGTCAACAGCAGCCCTCACTTTAGTATTAAATCTTTCCACCTTACTATTTACATTCTCCTCGCTATTATAGTTGGCACTATAAACGGACTGATTGGTTAGAATGTTTGAAAGTTTTAAAGCTGCTGATGAGTCAAAGAAGCGTTTTTTAACAATATGCTTCTCATGAGTGTTTTCTATCATTATTTCTATATTAAATAGTAGAAGAAAATGGTCTGATAGACCCGTATCAATGACCTGCTTTATATCAACTTTTAGTCCTTTAGTAATTACTAAGTCTAACGTATGACCTGCTTTATGTGTAGGCTGATTAACGAGCTGTCTCAAATCAAAAGAGTCCAGGAGGTTCATAAATTCTTTTACTTTCTGGTCACATTGATTATCTATATGAAAATTAAAGTCGCCGACTATTAAGAGTGTGTCATAGTTCGTAATTAAGATTGACATCAAGTCAGAGAATTCCTCAAAGAAAGACGCGTTGAATTTTGGAGGTCTATACACGGATAATACTAGAACGTGAGAATCTCCCTGAATAATAATGGCGAGATACTCAAAAGACTTGAATTTACCAAAACTGATAATTTTACATTTTAACCTGCTTGAGTAAATGTTTGCTAGTCCTCCACCCCTCTTTCCTTGGCGATCAGCACGAGTAAAACTGTAATCCGGAGGCGCAGAAGGCTCTTGATTAGTGACACGTTCCATCTGAGCAGTTTGGCGAGCGGACTGTTCTGCATGCTTGGTTTGCAAGGTTGCCTTGTGCCGCTCGAGGGTCTCAATAAGTACTTCCATATTTTTCTTGCCACTGGACCAGCCGGGTGAGGAACTAGGGGAACGTGTTAACCAGGATGTCTCTACCTTTTCTGAGTCGTTTACATCCAGTCTTAGCTAACATGCTACTTTTACCAGATGTCAAAAGCTTGGGAGTGCAACGGCCACTCTTGGTCAAATTTCCACTTCCAGCATACCCTCACTTGCTGGTCTGTGGAGATGCTATACTTAACATCTCAGCTTTTAGGCACTCGTAATCAGTGGCGACCTGCTCATTGAGGTCATAGTAGGTCAGCTGCGCCCCGTCTTTCAAGAACGCTCCCAGCGATGTTGGGTTGTAGTGTGCTTGAAAATAAGAAAATATGTTTCAGTTTCATCATTATTTTGTAAGGGCAAAATACCTAGGATGAACCTCGTGTCTGGTCCTGGCGGAGAGCCACACATGCTTGATTCCATGCCTCACTCTCGGCGAGCTGTGTCTGCTGTTCCCTTATTTGGTCCCACAGGGACTAGATCTCAGTGGCCAAGGTGATAATGATCGTGTTAAGGTCCTGCTGTTCAGTCATTTCACAGCAAACTCCTGATGACTACTCCACTGTAAATAAGGGAGACAAAAACACCAAAAAAGAGTTGGGGTACCACCTTGGTAACCATGTATACTTAAAGTTTGGCAAGAAAATTAAACAGTCTTTACAGATACAAGTTCACAAAAGAGAACAAATGAAGTTCAAGGATGAGGGGTGGTTTGTATGGTGGGTAGGCCAGAATGGTCAGGTCCAGGAAAATGGAAACAGAACCTGGTGTCAGCGGTGGAAGAGTCTTCAGTCAGCTGGTCTGCAGGGGGAGAAAGAGAGAGACAATTTGAGTATAGCGCCAACCCCTGGTTTAGTGGGTAATCACATTTATTCGAGCCCGTAACGTCGTCTCCCATGCATGTGACATTACACAAATAGGCACTTTGAGTCTACTGACAGCAATAATTTGGGCAATTACAATGCATTTCTTGTGAAAAAGTTTTGTTTATATTTACTCTTAGTAGTTTTAGCTTGCAAGTTATGTCCACTTATGTTAATATTTAAGTTATTACTGCCTTTTCTTTAAACTTATATGATATATCTGCTTCCTTTAGATCAACTTTAAGACAACACTCATTGCTTAAGTGAAGAAGAGGGGCTTGTTTATGCATGGGCAGAGACCATTACTATATTTTACTTCTATAAGAGTCACAAACTATACTTTTATATTAACTACGGTTTTCAAATCACTAGCAATAAAACTGCAAACAAACATTTAAAAATTTCTTATTTCAAATATTGGCTGTTTCTTGAAGCAGGCACAGTTTATTCACAATCTGTCCAGTGTGCTGGTTTTAGCTCACAAACTCTACTGACTGCACCTTTGGCATCTGGCATTGTTTTGATGACTCGACCCATTACCCAGGAATTGTGGGGTGCATCATCATCTTTATTTAGAACAATGTCTCCCGTTTCAAAATTTCTTCTTGGTGCTAGCCATTTTTGACATTCTTGAAGTATTAGCAGATACTCTTTAGTGCATCTTTTCTAAAACAAATCATCCATGTATTGAACTTACTTCCAGCATCTTCGAGTGTACTGGTTGTCTTTAGAAAAGAGTCCAGGATGCTTCGGTTTTGTCTTCAGTAACTGCAAGTAATTGGGTGTGAGTGCCATCGAATGATTTGGATCATTTGATGTCCTTGTGAGGAGTCTGTTATTGATGATTGATTCCACTTCACACATCACTGTTTGGAGACTTTAATCATCAAGTTTTTGTTGGTCAAGTATTGAGTTTAGAATCTTTCTTATGCTTCAAATTTGTCTTTCTCATACTCTACTTTGATGAGAGGCGACTAAATTCGTTCCAGATCTTGGGAGTTTTCTTCAATTTCTGTTTTTTTAATTGCCTTTTTTGCACTTAGCATATATGGTATTCTTTTGTACAGCTTCTCAGCCTGATCATGTGTCTTGTGAAAGATTTCAAAAAGCTGCGCTGTCTTGGTGAAATTTTCAGGAGAGTCTTTCGATTTCAGCCATAAGATTGGAAAGCAGATCTTCCCTTTTCTTTATATGATCTTTAATGGCCTTTAATGACCTCTTAGGCACAACCATCAGCAGTGTGTCTGTGTGAGGAGTGTCGACCTTGTCGAGAGGTTTGCTTACCTTGGTAGTGATATTCATGTCTAAGGTGACTCTTCCTATGAAGTCAGTAGACGGATTAGGAGAGCATGGGGGGTCATGAAGTCCCTGGAAAGGAGTATGTGGCACTACCGCTATCTATGCAAAAGGACGAAGGTTCGAGTCTTTAGAGTCCTGGTGCTTCTTGTCTATATGGTTTTGAGATATGGACACTATCCAGTGACCAGTGGTACTGTGTCTCTCCAGAAAATCCTTGGGTACCGTTGGTTTGACTTTGTGTCAAATGAGCAGTTGCTCATGGAGTCCCAAATGAGTCACATTACCTGCATTGTGAGTGAGGGTCAGTTATGGCACTACGGCCATGTGGCGCATTTCTCCAAGGGTGATCCAGCTCGTAGGATCCTCATTGTTGGGGACCCGAGTGGCTGGACCAAGCCAAGGGGTTGACAATGTAACACCTGGCTGCTGCAGATAGAGGGTCATTTCTGGAGGGTTGGACTAGACTGTGTGTCTGCTTGGGGGGTTTCCAACTGGGATCCCGATTTGTTTTGTCGTGTGGTGGGTGCGGCAATGCACTGTACCGGTGCATGCTCCTCAGCTTGACTTGACTTGATCTTTAAGATCCTTGAGTACATTCCCTGGATTTGTGTCCGTATTCTGATCACTCTTTGTAACTTCACTTAAGCTATGCTTGGACGTCAACATCTTCACAACAGCCCGAGAGCACGTACCCAGGCAAGCTGCTTGTCACAATCAAGATGCTCCAACAACAACGACAAGTTAGGCTTCCTTAACTCAGGCAAAAGCACAAGATGATCCGATATGCCTTTATATTCTATCACAGTCTTTTAAATCTTCTTAAATTCAGGTACGGTGACTTTGCTTTCATTTATGAGCATGCATAAAGAGAAGAGAAGAGCACAGTACCTCAAACTAGCTCATTTCTATTTCTTTCGTTGACGAGTTCTGGAGCACAAGTCCTCAGATGGTAGTTTCCAATTCCAGTTCTACGCCTTTGAATGGCAGTTTTCTGCTGAAAAATTGTAGCTGCGTTTATCTAAAATTATCAAAGTTCTGCAGATTTAGTTTGCTTCACAGGATTCCGGCAATTGCTTGATGCATTGAAATGATTCCACAGACAAAGTATATTCTTTTTAAAAGCTTTAGTAAACATTCAAAGTGAAACAGTTCACACAAAAATAGAGAAAAAGTTGGTATTGCAAAGTAAAGAAAACTTGTTTAAGAAAAGTTCTACTTAAAGCTTATATATGTTGTTTGTTTCTTTAATTTTTCTAATACAGTTGAACCATTTCTAAACTGTCAGAAAACTGTATGCTTATCCCATTTACATATTGTAAATGAGTCTTTCAGTCCATGTTAGCAATGGGACTAATTCCAAAAACACATTGACTTAATTAACATACTGTATCACAGATATAGCTAGGATGCTGATTAACAACCAGCCACCATGCCGCCCATCAATGAATCATTATCCCCTGACTTTCCAAACTGATATATTGTAGTAAAGGTATCCAAGATGAGAGAGGTATGACTGCTGCATTAGGTACAAGGCAAGAAATAACACCGTGTGAAACACCACTTCCTTTTGGTCTGAAAGATTATGTGTAGTTTTTAGGAGTGTGTGATATGTATCGTCTATAATAATATCTTAATTGGTGTTTTAACAATGTGCAAGCTGAAGTTCACTGTCTCATGCAACCTAACAGGATAGACTATTTCGCGTGCATGTGCACAAGTCCGCACACCACAAGTGAAACTAGCATAGCTGCCTAAAACTGAGTGAGCAAATAGCGCCAGGGGATAAACAGCCTTGCAATCTATGTCATTAGATTTAATTGCAAGACATGGATCATCCTCACTCTTGTGGATGTAGTTTGGATTTGAAAAGACTGATGTTGCTTGACAGATGGCAATCTGCAAACTATATTGCAAATATTTTGTCATTAAAGTCAGCACAACAACTAACTGTTTCACCATCTGCAAGCTGAAACTGATCTAGTACGGAGCCCTGTAGGTGTCAGACAAAAAAAAAAAAAAAATCAGTTTGATCAAATTATTAATCCATTCGAACAAATTACATAATTCGTTCAAACAGGTCATTTTTATTTCTGTAAGAAGCATATGCCTAATAGGCAAATTTTATTTCACAAGCTGTCTAGGTTGGGGGTCCTTCATTCCAAACCACATTTTTTTCTTTCATTGTTTAAAACACTTCTGCATTTCCCTGCCTCCTAGACCTGTTACATCCCTCCCCTATGGCTGCAGAAGTTGGAGCAGGTGATGACAAAAGGGAGGGAACAAAAAAAAAGTATTTTAGCAGCTATTTATAAAACACAGGAATTCGGAAAAGGCGAATCTCTGCACATTGTCATTGAAAAAGAAATCAAGAGCTACTTGATGATACCTGAGGTGGACAGTGATATAAACGCACTTCAGTGGTGGAGAAAACAAGAAGAACATTTCTCCAAATTGGGGAAACTTGCAAAAAAGTATCCGTGTATCCCTGCCTCAAGCAGCCTTTCTGAGAGGACTTTCTCAGCACTGGGAGAAATATTGTAACAGTTAACTATGCTGCTCTGAAGCCAGATGCTGTGGACAGACTGCTTGTCTGTCACACAACTTGAAGTTTCCACAGTAGAATATTACAATTTTATTCTTTCTGATATCTTTGAGCAATATTAGATAGAACTTGTTTATATTTCTTTTCCTGTGCAGTATTTGACAGGACTTTGGATTTTTACACAATAGTACAGTATGTTAGATTTTTGTTCTTGCTTCTATGCTGCACAATTCACCTTACAGCAGAGCAGTTTATGCTTATCCAAACTGTAATGTCATGCCCTGTAGTTCAATTATGTTTTGTTTATATTAAGGGTGAGTGTCTGTTTAAAATGCTGTCATTATAATTGTTTTGTTGGTCTTAGTTTGATTTTTGGTGTAAATCCTGTAGGCCACTTTGAAATGGTTTACTAACTCTTGCACTGTTTGATCTCAGTTATACTTTGACTGGTTATTTTAATGTTTTTGTGTTATTTTACTTCAGGTTTCAGTAAATAAATAAGACCTTAACTGTTGTTTCCATTAATCTCATTAGTAAACTACAAATAATATCCGTGTTATCAAGACCAAGTTAGATCAATGATACATTTATAAACATGTTTTAAAGTATGCAAAATATCATCTAATTATCATTATCAAGTCCCAGAAAATATCAAAATATAATTTTTTGCCAGTATCGCACAGCCCTAATTTTTATCATATACATAGAGAATTGTGAGAAGGAGCTCACTCTAGTGTCATGTGGCTGGAAATTCTTTTAGTAAACCCTTTACAGGGTGCACGAGACTGACTGAGGTTTTACTGAGATGCCATTTTCTGCTATCTCAAAGCTTCAATACACAGCTCCTGGCAAATCCTTATTCACTTCAGTAGCACAGTCTGTGCCATATTTTCTTCCCAAATCTATGCGTGTATTTGCTTATTTAATGAGCATGAAGAGAAGGCTGCATTGAAAATGTTTACCTTGCCTTAAAATCATTCCTTTATATACTGTATTTTGTTACTTGTTATACATCTTAATGTTTATTCTTACCCATTTTATGCACTGTACACAGCTTTAGATTTCTAACTCGTCCTCCTCTATTTGCTTTCATGTAGCACATATTTTTCTTATTTGATATTGTTCTTTATTTTTAAAAGAGCTTTATAATTATTTTCAGTATGAAAAAAAACTATGTGGAATACTAATTGTTGGATTAGCAATAAACTTTGTGCTTGGTTAGTCTTGTTTAATGCACAGCTGTAACAAGAAAAGTGTTCATAAGATAGGAAGACAAGCAAAAAAGCACTGCATTTAGCAGGGTTTTCTTCCACATAGTTTAAACGGCTATTCTGATACCTAAGGGACATTATTTTAAATAAAGGAGTGTTAACTTATAATACATATTTCACGATTCCCTTGGATACAAGCACAATATAAAATAACCTCCTCTGTGATTTTTACTATTGGGCAAATAATACTGATTAAACAATTAGTTTGAACATAGGAAGAGTAAAACATCATTGGGAGACACAAAATAAACAAAAGGCAAAGTGACAACTCCAGAAAGGATCTGTATGCAGCATTTGTAATATATATCAAAAAACAGTTCAAATTTGTACAAAAATTTTTGATGTCTGAGAACATAATAGTGAAGTATTTAAATGTGATACTTCTTTAATAGTAAGGATATAGGGAGTGAGAGTATATCACTGAATTGAAAAATTCATTCAGTTGAATCATGGTGAATTTCTCTTTATTTTACGCAAGTTGCACTTACACATTGTACTTGGATAAATTTTAATAAAGACACTTCACATAGCGAGGGAAAGTATTCAGAATTGGACATCATACAAAGGAGCAGAGGAAATTTAAAAACAGAGAAAAACAACACTTTGCAAAAACTAATTGTCCATTTTCTGCTTTGTAACACAAGTATATGTGTACTGATAAATAAAATCCCCTTGGTGTCTAATTAATATTGCTTTTTTCTTATGTTTATTCTTTGTCACACCCTTCACAGACCACCTCTTCACAGGAATTTACTTAAAAGTTACAAGTTAGATATTGTAGCAATTATGTTTCTGATTGCTAGAGTTTTATTTTACTGTGTGTAATACCTTTCTATATTCAGTGACACAACATTTTGAATGATGTGTACATAAAATGTAATAGTTTGTACATGTGGAAGTTGCAGGATCATAGTAAGAGTGATTTTGTTAGAAACTAATAATGCATGACCATGACCTTTTACTCTAAAATCATGAAAAGCTAACAGTCTGATATGATCTTAAGATGTAGTACATAATGACATAATATCAGTACCGTAGAAAGGCAGTTTTTATAAGAAGAGAGACCTAAGGGTAAAATTCAACTAAGAACCCTGATTCAGAAGCCACAAATCTGTTCTAATTTTATTTAATTAAAATTGTAACCCTAAAAATCTTTTGTCAATATAACTACTGTAAATTTTTAACCACAATTTCCTATGAAACACACAACAAATGAACAGAGTATTATTTTCACTCCAATCCTGGATGACATTTGGGATCTACCCTTACTCAGTCATGTAATTGATGCCACATATCACACTTCTCTAATGGTTATCAATGGTGACCAAGGAGGTACCCACTAAAAGGAAAATAAAGAAAATATATTAAAATATATAGCATTGTAAAAAAACAGCTCTAAAAATATATGAAGACTAAAAATAATTCTACACATTTCAAAATCCTAATGTCATGGTTCAGCCAGGAATCCTTCCAGGTTTAAGGGCTGAGGTGTTTTTATTTATTTATTTTTGATTTACTAAACTTCTTTGTTGTTTTTCTAATACAGTCCCTTTAAAAAGTATGTATTCCTTGGAAGTTTTCACATTTTATAGTTCTATCACGATGAATCACAGTGTATTTAATTTGACTTTTTTAACAATGATCAACAGAAAAAAGACTCCTTAATCTCAAAATGAAAAAAGATCTCTGCAAAATGTTCTATGTTAATGTCAAGTATAAATCACAAAATAATTTATCACCTGAGTATTCAATCCTTTAAAGTCATTATTTACATTCACATGTACCTTTTGCAGCCAAGGCAGACTTGAGTCTATGTGCACAGGTTTCTATCCGCTCTGCAGCTGGACACTACACTTTTTTTCTTTTTTTGTTTGCAAAACTGTTTAAGCTCTGTCAGGTTGCATGAATATCATGAGCAAACAGCCTTTTTCAAATTCAGCCACACATTCTCAGTTGGATTTAGATCTGACTGGGCCATTCCAGGACCTTAACGTGGTTGTTATTAAGTTACTCCTGCACAGCCTTGGCTTTATGCTTGGGATTAATTTATTGCTAGAAAACAAATGCCACAAAACAGCTGTGTAACTGGATTTAAACTGGGCAAGGGACAATCATACTAAAAAGGTGAGGTTGCGGTAGATATGGTAGTTTAACCTGCAAATCTTACACTATGGCAAATGTATGCATAGCCACATGGCTGTCATCAGATTGTGTCCCCAGCAGAAATTCCATGGCAAAAAGATATTTCAAGGGGTGTTATACACGCTCTTCTGCAGAAACACAAACAAATGGGAAAGGTTGAGGATCAGAAACGCAGTAGTAAGACACAGAAATTGACTGTCGCAGATAACAGATAAATCAAGCTTACTTGCCTTAAAAACCAGAAGGGGCCTCATGTATAACGCCATACATAGAATTCACACTAAAACATGGCATACAGACAAAACTGGAAATGTTCGTTTGCACAAAAAAAATCCAGATGCATAAAACTTTTTCCAATTGCCAAGTTCTGCACACTTCCCCTATATAAATCCCAATGAATGCCTACAGCCCCACCCAAGAATTTTTGCATATTTGAATATGTAAGTCAATATAAATAGCCCCTTCTGTGTTTTCTTAAAAGACAATGGTTAAAGCACGTGAAAAAAAGAAGAATTTCACCTCATGTGAAGTGGAAATCCTACTCAGTAAAGTGAAGCCAAGGTAAAACATACCTTTTGGTAGCTTAGGCAGTGGTATTAGCAAGAAAAGGAAACTGATGGAGTAACACTCAAAAGTTCAAGTTCAGAAAGTCACACAATGCCTGAAATAAAAATGAAGTGGTCAGAAGTCAAATTGCTCAATTTCAAGGACTTAGACACCATCTCTGCAATATATAAAATTATTTTGTAGTCCCTCCCTTTCAAAGATCCAAGAGGACAATGGGAAAAAGATCTCTTAATCAATATATCAGAAAGGGAGTGGAAAGTAGCAATGCAGAGAATTCACTCGGGCTCCATATGCGCAAAGCATGCAATTATCCATCCATCCGTCCATTTTCTAACCCGCTGAATCCGAACATAGGGTCACGGGGGTCTGCTGGAGCCAATCCCAGCCAACACAGGGCACAAGGCAGGAAACAATCCTGGGCAGGGTGCCAACCCACCACAGGACACACACAAACACACCCACACACCAAGCACACACTAGGGACAATTTAGAATCGATGCAATTATTCAACTCAAAATTATATATCGAGCACATCTGTCTCATCTAAAACTGTCCAAAATGTTTCCAGGGCAAGATCCAACCTGTGAACGCTGCAATCAAGTCCCAGCCTCACTGGGTCACATGTTTTGGGCCTGCGCCAAATTAACATCATTTTGGACCAAAATTTTTAAGTGCCTCTCAGACAGCCTTGGTGTCACAATCCCAACTAACCCATTAACAGCTGTGTTCGGTGTTCTTCCAGATGGGTTTAAATTGGAGAAGGACAAACAAACTGTGATTGCATTCACTACACTTTTGGCACGCAGACTTATTTTGCTAAACTTGAAGAATCCTAACTCTCCTCTTTTAAGTCAGTGGGTAACCGATGTTTTATACTATTTGAAATTGGAAACAATCAAATATTCAGTTAGAGGATCTGTACAGAATTTCTTTAAAACCTGGCAGAATATAATCAATAAAATTTTAGAATAAGCTCTTAAAGCCCCAAGGAAGTAATTATCTCCGCATTTCTTTTTTCTTTCTATTCATCCCTACTGGCCTATTAAACTCATCAATTTAAGTATGTTTACAAGCCTTAAGTTTTACCCTGTTGGCCATGCTCTATCTCTCAGGGGTGAGGGTCGACTTGTTTTTCAATCCTATTTTTTTGTAAAAATTGATCGATGTGAATGAATGATTATAATAAAATTAATAAAACTTAAAAAAAAAAAAAAAAAAAAAAAAAAAAGAAGAAGTCAAAGTCAAGGTTAAAAGGCAAGTCGTAGCCTACCGTCTGAGTGTCACATAAAAAGAAAAAAAAATCTCATAGTTTATTTTCTCATTATAGTGTCGTAAACTTCATCTTAAAATCGATGTTTAATTTACTAGAGTTTCACAAATCCCATCATAACTACAGTAGCACGTTAAATGCTTTGTATTCAATGTGTGTGAATGTGGTTCTTAAATGGACTTTCTCGTAGAGAGAAGCAAGCAGGCAGTGATCACCACACTGTATACATTACATTCATGACATTACAACTCTCTGAACATTTTAGAATACTAATTCATGATGAAATGCATTAAAGCATGTATTAAACATATGGGGGCACAGTGGTGCAGCGGTAGCAATAGCAATACCGGTAGCCCCGTCCAGGGATTGTTCCTGCCTCTCACTAGATGCTTCCTAGGAAGCGCACAACCATGAATGAAATAATTTATTGCAGCAGTACTGTCTCTGTTAAACGTACCAACCCCCAATTGTTTTCCTTCCATTTTCTTTCTCCATGTAACTAATTGCCACACAAGGAGCTCTGTAATAAAAGTAAAACCACCTTTAAGCTTAGAACACCGATTCTTCAAAACTTTTATGGAACATTGACAAATCTTCATTATATACATACGATTATTCCATCCATCCACGGTTGCGCCACTCCTAGCAAGCATCAAGCGTTAGGCAAGAACAATTCCAGGATGGGGCACCAGCTCATCACTACCGCTGTGCCACTGTGCCACTGTGCCCCCACGTGTTTAATTATTAAGTATAAATTATTTAAATGAAGTTAATTTATCTGTAAAATTTAATATACATACTTCAATAGATTTCATCATAAAAATGATATCAGGTATACATCCTAGTATTCTAACAGCACACAGCTCCAAGAGGATTGTTCTTGGAAATCTAAATCGACACAGAAGCCAGTCATCTTCATCTGTAAATACCCCCTATCTTCTATTGAATTGAATTGAATTCCTTTATTGTCATTATATGGTACAATGAGATTCATTATGCAAATCCTCCATAAACTTATTTTCCTATAAAATGATAAAATAACAATAATATTAATATGATAAAAACAATGAACAATATACAATATGAAAGCATAAGTACAATAAACATGTGCATATAGTGCAGATAGTGCCAATGGTTCATAAAGTGTCTCAGGTTGTGCAATGTTAAAGTTGTAGTGAAAGTTTACGGTGAGATAATTATAATTATTGTAAGTATTGTAATTAAGTACATGGTAACAGTCTAAAAATTATTTCATTATTTTGAATTGTACACCTTATGTTAGCCATGAAGAGCAACCAACACTAATTATAACAATTGTCAAACTGGAGGATGTACCCAGGTGTAAAAGGTATTTTTATAGGATTCCTTACAGCAATGGAGACGACAGGAGAAATTTTGTCCTCTCTTGCCCTGGATAGACTTGAGGAACTACATATTCCTTTTGATGATTGTAGAGGGCAATCATATGACAATGGTGCCAACATGACTGGCAAGGACAAAGGTGGGCAGGCCAGACTGCTGCAGAAAAAAGCCCTGAAGTTTCTTTGTGCCATGAGCTGCCCACACCCTACATTTAGTGATAACAGAGGCAACCAGAAGTTCACAAGATGCCATTGTCTTCTTTGGACATCTGCAAAAGTGATGGCGGTCAAAATAAACCAAGAGACCCCTTCCTGGAATTAGAAAACCTGAGACCCTGTAAAACAATAATAATAACAAAAATTGTATTACTACTCTAAAAGGCAATTCTATCTTCTTGATGAAAAAAAGATGCATAGCATCTGTATAGATACCTTGGAAACAAAAAAGATATGCCAGCTGCGTGGACTCCATGATGCCACATAGCTAATTATGTGTGCTGAACAAAGGCAACATCAAAAAATGCTTAGTGTGCACGGCTAATAATTGCTCTGAAATTTGGATCTCTGTGAGCACAATGCTATATTTTTTACTTATTGCTAATTTGTGGCCATTTCTTGTATTTTGGTTGTGTCTATTATTCTGTCGGTGTCTTTTGTTGCTTGAGGAGTGGTAGCACAATGGTTAGTATTGCTTCCTCACAACTCAGGTCACATGCTTTTGTAGGCCTCAAGGACATTGCTCTATTATAATCTGCTCAAATCAGCTCCTCCTTCCCCATTAACTTCAGTGCATTTTGCCAAGTTCAGCAAACTAGCAGGGAAATAAACCATTGCTTATTGAACTCACCATATTTTTCCTTAAATGTTATGACATTTCTTTTCTTTGTTGTTGCCATAATACACACTCCAGTATCACAGTCTTACTAAAGTATGCTTTCTCTCTACTTTGCTCTCTGCTTCAATGTAACCTCACTTTTGCCTCCATGCCTATGTAAGTGGAAACACTTACTGAGTTTATCAGTTCTTATTTTGTGTGTAATTAAAGTGTACAACACAAGGAAAACCGACAAGCAAGAGTTCCAAAACCAACTTTTTTGAGACAGTAAAAACAGCATTTTGAAATTGTTCTATCATATATTAATTGCTAATTTTGATTCTCAGGAAGCTTGTTATCAGAGAGGTATGGTGGGGAAAGGATGTGACTGAAGCATTTCAACCACCAATGATAATAGGATCACCATACATATGTGTTTTCTTACCATAACCCATTATGCCTGGGCAATTCCTTAAACAATCCATATAAAAACATTTCTTTCCTAAAAAAAAAAAAAAAAGTTCAGAAACCCTGTAACACTCTCCTTACTTTCTTTCAAATCCTATGCGCAATTCTCCAATGGCTTAAACCCATAGAAAATGTGAAGTGAAGTAGCAGTTATATTTAGTAGCAACTGCATGCAACACTGTTTTCATGGATCATATCAGACTGTTATCTTTTCACAATTATACAGTAAAAGGTCATGGTCATGCAGCATTAGTTCCTAACAAAATCACTCTTGCTGTGACACACAAGATACACATGCCAAGTGTTTGGATTTATACAATAGCATCTACGAACGTGTAGTGCAAGGGCAAATGCAAACTAACTAAATTAGAAAGTAATTCTAGATACATTCTAGATAAACTTTGATTTATATGATAAGTTCATATGTTTTGAGTAAGATTTTAAAGATTATGGAACAAATAATATACAAGCAAACAAAAACAAACGTACAGCATGACAAATGAAAAGTGGGACCAGTCCCCTGTGGAGCAACAATGATGACCTGTACTAAGCTGATGTTTCTCATCTCAAGTTTTTAAGCATGCTTGGGGTAATGGAAAATTAAACATAACTGTTTGTATGACAAGAAGTCTGAAAATACAATGTCGTATCCCAACAACTAATGTTAGTTTCACAGTATGTTTATAGTATATTTTAATATTACATATTATTATGTTATATTATATACTATACATATTATTCTGTTTTTACCTACATTTTTATTACTCTTTAATTCAATATTGTTTTTTTTGTTTTTTTTTTTTGTATCAGTATGCTACTGCTGGAGTATGTGAATTTCCCCTTGGGATTAATAAAGTATCTATCTATCTATCTATCTATCTATCTATCTATCTATCTATCTATCTATCTATCTATCTATCTATCTATCTATCTATCTATCTATCTATCTATCTATCTATCTATCTATCTATCTATCTAATATGTATTAATTTCTCTTGCAGATAAATCCACCACTGCATGTTTTGACTATGAACATTGCAATACATCACAAGGTATTTGCTTTACTTTTCTCCTAATACAATTCTGAATCTACTGACAGCATCTCTTCGTAATAGTGTTTTCTTTAATTAGTAAGAATGCATTTTGTTAGCTGTGGTACACTTACTTCTTTGCCAGTGACGATAATGGGGTAATGTTCACTCTTGATATGCATTTATCTGAAAGGACCTGCACTTTAATTGGCCGTTTGTAAGCTGATTTTAATTGGCAAAGTCTATGAAAGAAATGCATACTCCGGCAGTAGCAAGTACTGCTAGAATTTGGTGGTTTGTAGCTTTCGAAATGAGTACTGTGATAAGTACTGTAAGTGACTTTTTTAGTATTAATTTCTCAGTTCAGCAAAGTGTATGTAGTTGCCTTAATAGGGAACAGTCTCAATTTTCTATCTTTTATTACCAAAAATAAGTTCTGTTTTTTTTTAGGAGCTTTGAAAAAAAACACAACATGAAATTATGCGGCCTTTTGCATATAAATGGCCAGAAAAAATCACCTTAGTGACATCACTGGCCTAGTATTTTGCTGGGAGAAAAAAATCAAATAAAGAAGAATGAATTCTACAGGTAGGGGTTGAGCTGACACCTCTGCCTTGATTCTTGGGATTTGGGTTCTTGCTTTAGTACAGTACTAGATTAGCGAGGTCACCAATCCTCTCTTTTTTGGCGATTTATACAAAAAAGGCTACACCAATTCACAATATGATTTTTTTTAAAGCATGCACATGGAAAGACTAATATTTGCAATGAACAGATAGAAAAACATAAGTGACTGCTTTTAATCCCCATTTCTGCCAGCTATCTGCTTCATATTCACTACAATTCCATTCCTCTCTTCCTATCCCACCCCATTATATATTTACTTAGTTTTAATCTATTTGTTTTTACTGATTTGGGAGCATAAGTGAATTAGATGCAGAATTGGGATTACTAACTGTATGGAAGATAATATGACCTTTTCAGTTTACAGATTTCAGGTGATAGGCTTCAGCCTGAAAGTCTTTTTAAGCTGAAGAAGATTGCAGTGTATTCTGGGAAAGCTGAAAGAGAAAGCAGCATTCATGGCATTGTCCTTAGTTAGGATGTGCAGCTTTTGATTTCTAAGGGGAAAAAAAGCTTTAAGCTTGATAATAATTTAGTAAGATTTTTTTGTGTTTTGAGAAGCTGAAAAGTGTCATGGTGCACTTTGTTAATTGACATGAAAATACGTAAGATGGGTGTTTTGTGTGTCAGAGAATGAAGGAGGAGCATTAATGCCTTTTTATTAAACATATTTTACAAAAAAAGAGTTCTTTCAATTCAGTTGCTTTTTTCTAAAACTTTTGTAAAGAGCTATGGTCAGTGGACACTTGTAAGGAGTGTCTCAGCTGAAACAGACACGTTTGTGAAACTTTCTATCTGTTGCTGCTACGGAGCTCTATTCGGCAAGAAATCTTCATTTTTCAATTAATGAAATACTGCATAGTTTACAGCTGAGAAACAAAAACCATCTGGCGATTGTCATCTAGGACTGAATGAAAGCTGTATAAATCCACACAAGTTGTATAATTCTTTGTATGGCTTGCATGTATGATAATGGTTTTGATGTAAATAAATGTAATTTTTAAGTGAAAGTTTAAATCTGTGTCTTTATGATTGTTACTGGATTGTACATTTATTGTCTAACTGTTGTCCCTTAAGTGCATGAGAGAACAGTTTTGTAAAGGTTTCTATGGTGGAATGCACAAGATATAATATGGACTGTGAGCCTTGTAAGAGGAGATACAGATAACAGTTATATAGCTGGTTTTGAGATTTCTTTCTATCCTCCATTAAGATTAGAGCCTAAGACATTAGTTGATATGATAACACGATAAAATACTGAGTGATGCTGACTTAAATCAGAAAGTCTAGTGGGTGTCCCACTGCAAATGCCAAACAGCTCACACATATTTACTAACTTGATACTTAATAAAAACATATGGTGTAGTATTATTACAGTGCTACTCCCAACAACATCAGTGGGCGAGTGAAAAATGCAACTCACAGCGATTGGCAAGCAACTTCCACATACTTACTATCCTGGGAGCATAAATGAAGTGAAAGATGCCCTGCAGTTCTTAGGCACTGCTCTCGTTTACCAGTATGGAAAGTATGGAAGGATAATTGAAACTAACAACTCACAGAAAAATTTCTCTGGTAAAAGTAAGGCTTAGCAAAGTTTAATTTATTTTAGTTTATTTTTATATAGTTTATATAGTGTTTTTCACTGAGTGCAGGCTCAGAGTGTTGCAGAAAGTTCACAGGTAAATGCAATTACACATGCAATTACACATACACCAAATTACTCATTACATAATGAGTACACATAAAGACTTAGATTTATTCAGACAAACAGGAAATCAAATTTGTTTGAAATTGACTGACATAAGTAAAGCCTAACAGTAGCTATCCATTTGTTAATTGTATATATATTTAACCAGTTTGTGGTTGTCATTGAGTTTTGTACAGCACTGGATAACTAAAAATACTGAGTCCAACAGAAATTTTTCATTCTAATTAACTTTCCTTTACGAGTAGATTTTCCAATAAAAAATTTGGATATGAGCATCAGTAGGCTTTGTGCCCTAGTAATCAAGTAACCCGAACTATTCTATAACATTTCAGTAATTATTTACTGCTCTGATACTGTTCTTTCTGGTCATAAAATAGGTTATTACGATAGCAATAGTCATCTCGTAATAGGCTTAAATTTCAAGTTTGGCATTTTTCCATCCAGCTGTTTTAGCCATAGACTGTCCTCAAGAAACTGTGACATAGACACACACACACACACACTCATCATCAAGATATCAATGTTTTCTGTACCAGGGGACCTTAAAACATCAAGATCTGTCGAAAACCAGAGATTGAAATTTTTGATGAATCTAAAGCTTTCACTCCTCCCCCATAGAGGATAGGTTATGGTGGGAGAGGGTGCAAAGCAAAAATAATGTAATCGACTAATCAACTAAAAAAATAATTCAATAGAGAAATAATATTTTCTTAATCAACTAATCATTGTTTCCGAACCCCAGCATTCTGCTCTACCTGCACTCATCAAAGGACTCCTCAAGTTCACATTGATTGCAGCCTTTCACACCACTCCTATGCAGGCATTCCAGATGATGGTTTCACAATAAATTATCAAAAGACGTCAGCTGGAGATGAGCTATAGAGGTTATGCTGCAAACATAAATGTAACTGCTGCAGTCTGTGACCCCAAATTTCGTAAGCTCAAATTTCTGTCTGTAGAAGAAGAATTAAAGGTGCACTTCCAAGTGCAAGTCATTGCACTGGAAGCAAAGAAGGGGATGAGAGAGGAGGTGAATCAGCAACAGTCCACCAATGAGAACAAAAACTCAGCTTCTGCTAATTAGTAGTTAGATTAATTGATTAATCAATAAAATGGTTGACCGATTAATCATTTACAAAATAATAATTTGTGGCAGCCCTAATGACTGTGTAATTAACTTTTGAACAGGAACACCAGTATTCAAAGGGAAATTATATTCTTTCTCTAATGAATTTAAAATCTTTGGAGAGTGCATCACAGAAAATGTAAAGATATACTTTTAGAAATCCTATTTGTAATGGGGTTTTTCTTTGTACAAAAAGACAAGGTACATTAATATCTTGAATTGATTGCAAGGATCTCAATAAAATTACATTGTAAAACAATTATCCACTTCCTCATATCTATTTATCATTAAATCTAATTGCTGGTTCTATGGTATTTACCAAATCAGATTTATGGATTATTATTTGCAAGTGGTATACTGCCAGTAAGGCAGATTGATAAAACAAATTGAACAGAGCAGAGGGTGCATCATGATGTTAGAATCTTGCTAAAGATTCCCAAAACACTAAACTCAAAAGGAATTCCTAAATGTCCTTCATCCTAAACCACACACACCTGAATCGCACTTGAAATCTTTAGTTTGTCCACAATCATGGATAATGTTGAGCATGTGGTCACAGGTATTTATAGTGTCACCAGTGCGACTTCCAGAAACTATGCCCCCAAAACCTGGACATTGCATTGTGGAAATAGGATAAAATAACAAAAATATAACAAAATTAAAATAAAATATGACAAAAAAAGCTAAATTAATCCCTGATGATTTAAAACAATCCAAAATATCAAAATCAACTAAAATGAAAATGGTTTCAGTGCAGGAAAAAATGTATTTGCATCTGAATCATAGTGACGAGGGTGATGAGTGGACTTTAATACACCATAATGAATACCTTGTAATGGCCTATAGACTTATCAAAATACTTTTAGTTTTTTATTCATTTTAATGATGTTTTTTAATGATATGTTTGTAGTATACATTGAAAATACATTGAATGTCATGTTTTGCATGTCAGGGATATCTTTCCTAGACTTGGAGACAATAATTAACTTGGAAAATTTTGTATTACATTGGTCTTCAGTAATACTTCATGAATATGAGATAACTACGGAGGACTTAAATATAATAAGTATGGACACTTTGAATTGGAAAATTGTAATTCAAACATTTTGTAGGACTTGCTAACTACTACCACTGGTTCATAAAAATATGAATAAAAAATCTAGTTGTTATTTCTCATATTGCCACACTTACTAAGAAACGCTTACACAAATTTATTTGGAGTCTAGGAGCATAAAGGATATTTGAATATCTGAAAACATTGTTAAAATACCGTTTTATACAACCCAGATATCATCCAAACTGGAAGTAGACACCTCTAGCATCAGTGTAGGTGGTATACTCTTTCAGTGATTCCTAGATACAAGAAAGCTTAATCCATGTGCATTTAATTCTGCAAAACATACTGGCATTAAGAATTGTGATGCTGGAAATTGTGAACTTCATGGCATTAAGTTGGCTTCAAAAGAATGGTATCACTGGTTTGAGACAGCAGACACCAATTCTTGATCTTTGCTGACCATAAGAATGTAATGTATTTCAAATCAACGAAAAGAATAAACTCGGGACATGCCCAGTTGTTTTATTTTTTTCATATAGAGTAAATGATAAGAATATTAAAGCTGATTCTCTTCTTCGACTGCTTCATGACAGATCAAGTGGTGATCTTGAGAATATCATTCCCCTGACCTGATTTCCAAAAGCTACTATTTTTGAGTCTCCAGGGAATGTAATAAACATTATAAATTCAGCATTAGATACTTGAAGTTCCAGCTAAGGTACCAGAGGGATTGTTACATGTACCTTCTTCTGTAAGGGGTGAGATTTTAGCATGGGGGAACTGTCCTATTATGTTTATCAAATAGATTAACGGTAAATGTTTGGGGAATTTGCAAAAGAATGTAAAAGAAGATATACAGGCTTGTGAAACATCCAACAGAGCTAAGTAGATCTAAATATTTAATCAAACTGAGTTTACTTAATTGAGTGACCGTCTCTGCCCCTTCCCACATCGTGTGCCAGCATGCTCTGTACTGTTTTTGAGTAAACTAATCTGGGTCGCAGCTGCACCACATTCAGCGGAAGAAGGTTCCTCCAAATATCTTCCAAAATTCTCCTCTATGTTGGATGTTTCACCAAAAAAGTTGAGAAAATGGTTGTTTGTTCATTGTGTAAAAAACAGATTGTTTTCTACAACAGTACTAGCTCAATGAATGATCACCCAAAGAGAAGGACCACTGGAAGTATAGCACAGGACAAGACAGCAATACCATAAGTAAGCCACTTACTCTTACTTAGCTGTTCAACAATAATTCTTTTATTGTTGTGATGCTGATTAACTTGAGAAATTCATGCTAATGGTTGCACTGGAATGAAATCTAGAACCACACACAGAACAGATAATTTGTCTGCTGCCACCATTATTACTGGCAAGTGCACTGAAGTAAAGTAATGTTTCAGTGCCTAGCTTGGATAAATACAGTAGTCTAGTCAATTAAATGGACTTGCTAGCTTTATTTTGAATATAGCAGCATTTTTACCTTTTCCCAGATATTTATGCCAGGGCTGGTAACTTGAAACTTTTAACTGTCATGTTGTGGATCTGAAAAAAATAAGCTATCTGCTTCTCTCAAAATTGAGCAGCAGTAACATCTACTGGACACTACAGTCAATGTATGTCTGGTACCTCCGCTTGGCTTGGTGACACAATCAAAAGAGGAAGTACTGGGCAGGAGAATATGAGACACATGAGAAGGAGAAAATGCATGGGATGCATGCTGAGAATCACCTTCAAGAAAGGAAGTATGGTAGCAGAGAGGAGGCAAGCAAGACAGAATCTGAGAAGCAGTCTTTATGGGAACACACTTGAGAGAGAAGCAATTGGCAAGAGAGGTTCAGACATACAAGGATAACGAAGAAAGGTGCTGAAGATACACATGGGGAAGAGATATCAAATTAGATATTTTCTTCACTCATTAATTGTAAATAAATTACTTTCATTACACAACCAGGCTGACTCAGGAAGATGTATTTTTTTATTTAGCACAGCTGACACAGTTGATCCAAACTGAAAGAGAATTTCAGGAAAATCCTAGTGTTAACATTACGAATGGTATGAAGAAAAGTATGTCTTAGGTAAAATGGTTCTTGCCTCTTTCTACAATAAGTCAGTGCAAACAAGCTAATGAACATCATGTATTTTGACAAAATTGTAGTCCAAAAGTGTAAAGCAAGATATTAGTTTGCCATTTAACTTTTTTATGTGGATTAATTTGCATGAAGAAATTAATAATTTTTTTAAATGTTATATACAGATTGTATTTTATGTTATCAAATTTCTTATATAATATAAATTAAAGCTTCTGTGTAATATGCAAGATTTACTCAATAATTCGGGGTCTGTAGCACAGTCTATTGAAACTGTAGTTATGTTTGTGACTTTACTACTTTTGATTTAAAACAATTAAATGCATTCAGCATAAGTAACCAACAAATAGTTAAAAGAAAAAGAAACTGACACTTATCTTCAGTGACTAAATATAACACGGATGTTTAGCAGTCATAAATTTAAATAGTATCACACCCTGTAAACACCATATTGCTGCTGTAACTTTATTGCATTTAACCTAATGAAAATCAGTTGTTTAGAGTTGTTTGAATTGTCAGGTAAATGCTGCATAGAGTTGCCTAAATAATCCAGTTATCATTACAGTTATTTAAACTTGAACCTCTTTCGGCATTTAACAAGTTTATTTTCTTAGTTATTAAACAAGTAGTGTAACACTCATTTGATTTCAGTAAGAAAAAAAAACTTTATTTTATTCATGAATCTAATTGAAACTGTTTATGCTAAAGAATGGTTCTGTGACTCAAATATTTATTTGTGTTTGATACAAGAATATTTATTCTACTAGCCAACGCCCGCCATAAAATAAGGCGGTGTAAGAATAGGAACGGAAAAATGTGAGAAAGGAATTCAGAAATCAAGAAGAAATAAATACTTCTTGAAAGAAGCAGTTGTGAATAGGTGTTTTGGTGGAGACGAAAGATAATGAGTTGAAAGATCTAATATGATCATTTTGCCTACACGTACATTGTTATTTTCAGCGTTTGCCTGCAGTGCGTCTGATAGTCCTTTGTTTTGTTCCACGCGCAGATCTTGTTGATGTAATCTGTGATAGTTGAGATGGGCGCCCTCCGTTTTAACATACGCATCTACGACGTACTGTTGGAATAGTTTGCCACTGGAGTGCAAAATACTAAATGTATTCCTCATTGCTAAAAATCTGTACGCGTAAAATTGGCATTGAGTAAGCCTTATTCGCTTGGTGGTTCTTTTATCGGGAACATGTTGTAAATCTTTGTGCCAGCCAATGTCTCTGTAAGGGAATAAAAATGGGTAAAACATAGGATCGCAATTCATATTGAGCGTGGAAATCTGTATACAGGAGTTGCCTATGGGATAGAAGCAAATGTCCCTTTCGGCAGGCGGTTCGCCATCTTCTCCAACGAAAATCGCTGCATCGGTGTGACATGTCGGGGCATTGTATCGTCGTAAATCCTGCCTAGGGTTTTCCTTGAAAACCATTCGTACAGATGCTGTTGGAGTGGACTGAGCAATTTCATGCATGTGTTTGTATGACTTAGCAAAGGGGTTGATGGTTCTGAGCATGGAATCTAGCTGGAGAAGTAAATTTTCGCTGCATGTAGAGTTTGTTTTATTTTGTAAGTGTACTTCAGTAGCTTGCGCTGTGTCAAAAACATACAACTGTCCATATCATGGAGAGGTAGAAGTATTAGCGTATAGTGGAGAGATTAGGTGATAAATTTGTCCGTGTATTTTAAAACAGTATGGTATGTGGCCAGGAAGTTGAGTTATCTGTGCACCCATGAAAGCAAACGCTAGAGAAGAGTTGCATTCTCAAATGTGCTCACGATAATGTTTAGCTTCTGATGTTTGTTGTGTAAGAAGCTGTTGTAAAGACACAGGTGGCTCCTGCAAAGGTGGTAAAGCTACTTTACCGTTGTGGCAGCACCTCGAGTACTTGTTGGATGTATTACGCAGGCAGCGTGGGGAAGGGTTTGGAAGAGGACAAATAGGAATCGAGAAATGCCGTGTCGGTTGCGTGTGGGCGGGACCGGTTTTGAAGTGGAAGCAGGACGAACCAGAAGAGAAATATATATAAGAGATTAGGTAGACTATGGTTTTAAATATGATTTTTCTAAAATATATGGCATTTTCTTTTTACGATATTGTATGATTGTATCATTTAATGGTATATTACATCTATCCATCCATCCATCCATTTTCCAACCCGCTGAATCCGAACACAGGGTCACGGGGGTCTGCTGGAGCCAATCTCAGCCAACACAGGGCACAAGGCAGGAACCAATCCCGGGCAGGGTGCCAACCCACCGCAGGACACACACAAACACACCCACACACCAAGCACACACTAGGGCCAATTTAGAATCGCCAATCCACCTAACTTGCATGTCTTTGGACTGTGGGAGGAAACCGGAGCGCCCGGAGGAAACCCACGCAGACACGGGGAGAACATGCAAACTTCACGCAGGTAGGACCCGGGAAGCGAACCCAGGTCCCCAGGTCTCCCAACTGCGAGGCAGCAGCGCTACCCACTCCGCCACCGTGCCGCCCATATTACATCTATATAAGATAAAATGTATATAGAATTGTTGACTGGTAGCAATGCAGAATTGAGAGGAACTCAGTTAAGCAATGATCATTTTAGACAATTGATATATAAGAGAAATTTTAGTATCTTAGCAAAAAAAAAACCTCAATAAAACCCAGTCATTGAGTTACTAATTTTACTTAGTCTTCACCTTTCTGTTGGTTCTGTATTTCCCTTTTTTTTGGATACATAATACAGTAATCCCTCGCTATATCGCGCTTCGCCTTTCGCGGCTTCACTCCATCGCGGATTTTATATGTAGGCATATTTAAATATATATCGTGGATTTTTCGCTGCTTCGCGGGTTTCTGCGGACAATGGGTCTTTTAATTTCTGGTACATGCTTCCTCAGTTGGTTTGCCCAGTTGATTTCATACAAGGGACGCTATTGGCAGATGGCTGAGAAGCTACCCAGCTTACTTTTCTCTTTCTCTTGCGCTGACTTTCTCTGATCCTGACGTAGGGGGATTGAGCAGGGGGGCTGTTCGCACACCTAGACGATACGGACGCTCGTCTAAAAATGCTGAAAGATTATCTTCACGTTGCTATCTTTTGTGCAGCTGCTTCCTGAAACGACATGCTGCACGGTGCTTCGCATACTTAAAAGCTCGAAGGGCACGTATTGATTTTTGATTGAAAAACAAACTGTCTCTCTCTATCTCTCTCTCTCTCTCTCTTTGTCTGCTCCTGACGGAGGGGGTGTGAGCTGCCGCCTTCAACAGCTTTGTGCCGTGGTGCTTCGCATACTTAAAAGCCAAACAGCCCTATTGATTTGTTTGCTTTTCTCTATCTCTGTGACAGTCACTGCTCCTGACACACACTCCTATGAAGAGGAAGATATGTTTGCATTCTTTTAATTGTGAGACGGAACTGTCATCTCTGTCTTGTCATGGAGCACAGTTTAAACTTTTGAAAAAGAGACAAATGTTTGTTTGCAGTGTTTGAATAACGTTCCTGTCTCTCTACAACCTCCTGTGTTCCTGCGCAAATCTGTGACCCAAGCATGACAATATAAAAATAACCATATAAACATATGGTTTCTACTTCGCGGATTTTCTTATTTCGCGGGTGGCTCTGGAACGCAACCCCCGCGATGGAGGAGGGATTACTGTAGTACCTCTGAATATTTGTTTTTCATATTGGCATGCCATAATCATCAAAGATAACTCAAAACTGAAAATTGCCTTGAAATTACAGAGCAAATGCAGTTATGCAATCATTACTCACTATGCCAACAAGTAAGGCTAAATTGGTACTTGCAGTATCTATTACTGATGTATGGAGAAAAAATTGTTTTGCTTTTATATTGCTTCTTTGCAGCTTTTTCCATATCCTCAGATATAACAGAGAGTGGTGTGATCCCCTTTAATATTAAGAATAGGCTATGTAACACGAGTATCACCAAGGACACAAAAGGACCACTTTGATACTAGCCTTGCCTGAAAACTGTAAAGGTTAGAATAAAAACTTTTGAGAATGTTTATATACTATAAACTTATTATTTACTTGGTTTATACTTACTGTTACATTAAGGACCAAAATCATGCAGTTCTTTTTCAGTGGTCAGTTATAATGGTGAGCAGATACAGTACACCCCCAAAATTTGCGGGGGTTACGTTCCTAGAGCACCCGTGAATTGTGGAAAACCGCAAATTTTAGATGTGGTTAAAAAAAATGTCTATTTTCATAGTTTAAACCCTAAATATGCCCCCAAAACATTTTAATTTCAAACTAAGCTTAATACATTACCTAAAAATAAAGAATGTAAAGGTAAACCTGTATACTGTACTGCTATGTCTCCCATAGTGCTAGAATGTAAAATACCGATATTACCGCTATATGTACTGTAATTCATGCAAGCACATTTTCATTGCCAGAAGCCTTAGACGGTGCAGCTCGTTTCGGCGGCATCTTGGGGCTTTAACCCTTAAACTGCCACATACTTGGGGGTTAATACATCCCTGGACACCAAATACTTTTTTGCTGCACTTTAAGTAAACGTCACAATTAGCAAAGAAAAACTGAAATTTTAATGGAACACTTTTTTTCGTGCAAAGAGTATCACAATTGCTGCAACACTGATAATTTTACACACTGCTAGTGAACTGTAAAAAATATTTTAAAAACTACTGGAACAATATGTACAAGGTGTAACTGACGCCATGGATGAAATCACAGAGCCAACTGCGCTTGAACTGGCTGCAAGCAAGCACATAGACGTAAGCACTGATGCTGGCAGGCTATAGTGCAGCGGCTCAATCCCAGGGACAGTGAGGCTGCAGTGCTGCATGATGTCACGCTTGGGTCACAGAATTGCACAGAAACACAGAATTGTAGAGACAGGAACTTTATTCAAACACTTCAAACAAACATGTCTCTTTCAGAAGTAAAAGGAGCTCAGTATGCAGTTAGTTATCGATTAAAGAATAGACAAACATCATAGGGGAGCACAACTCCCAACAGGGGCAGAGAATGTCTGGGGGAGGAGAGAGAAACTTTTAAGTAAGCATAGCATCGTGCAAGAAGCCGCAAGTAAGCCCAGCAAGTAAGGGAGCAATGTGAACGTAATCTATCAGCGTTTTTTAAGAGGGGTTTTTTGAGGAGCGTCTGTGTCTTCTAGGGGTGCGTTCTGCCCCCCTGCTCACAAGGGGCTGCCGCCAAGATGCACACCGTCGAGAAGATGGTGATTTATTTATTTTTATGGTTGAGATTCCAGGGATGCACCCTGCCTTAACCCAACATGCGTGCACTCACAAACAGAGACAAAAGCAAAGCAAACTGGTAATCAAACAGCAAATAAAGAATGTAATGAAAACAAGTGAAATAAGAAAACAATGATACCACCCCTGTCCCCCTTACGGCAATTACACATTAAATACAACAAAGCACAAACAAAACACACACAGTAAATCATGAAAAAGTTCATGAAAAACAGCAACGGATGAAATGTAAGGATGAAAATAGATAGTCCAGAGATCCGCATGTTTAATGGGAATGTACAGATAGTCCTACCGGAGCGCTCCTTTCTTTGCAGGATGGCCATGAATCCACTTACAGTCCTCATGTACACAGGCAGATGGCAGACAATCCAGACGCACAAAACAATCCAGGACAAAATGAATAAGTACAGGTAACCCAACAGAAGGAAGACAGACAGGAACTTGAAACACAAATTTAAAAACCTTTTTTTTTTTTTTGCTTTTCGTCACCGGCCCCCTTTTTAAAAGCCACGCTGACATCCTTTGACCTCAACAACCCAAGCACCCTCAGCAGAAGACCAATCAGAGCCACTGCAGGGACTGCTGGGAGTTGCAGTTTCAAATTCTGTTGGCTACTTTCACCATCCCAAGTTGTGGTTTTCTCTACAGTTGCTTCCTGTTCTCTCTACAGTACAGTATTGCCATGAAAAAAGCCATAAAAATTGCAAAGGATATTTGTGGTTTCCGCTAACAATTATTAGTTAGGTTCCAAGGAAAAATCCGCGAATGACTGAGGCTGCAAACTCTGAACCGCGACTTCACGGGGGTCTATTGTACAATGAAATTTGAAAGTTACAGCTGTAGAATGCCCAGATTATTTTTACAGTATGTTAGAAATTAAAAACATAAACTTCATATAATAAAGAGAGGCTTACCTTATTATATTAATAACATACAATTTCATATTAAGACCCTACTCACACGTTCACGGCACCAGTACACTTCTTCTCTATTCCTCAGGCATCCTCTCACTTTCCAAGATTCCATTAAACAATCTGGTTAAAAACTCCACTGCCATCTCTCCAAAGCACCTCCATGCTTCCACAGGTATGTCATCCGGACCAACAGCTTTTCCATTCTTCATCCTCTTCTTAGCTGTCCTTACTTCCTCCTTGCTAATCCGTTGCACTTCTTGATTCACTATCTAGCCTCTTCTTTCTCTTGTTCTCTTCATTCATCAGCCTCTCAAAGTACTCTTTCCATCGGCTCAACACACTCTCCTCGCTTGTGAGTACGTTTCCATCTTTATCCTTTATTACCCTAACCTGCTGCACATCTTTCCCTCTGTCTAGCCAATCGGTACAGGTCCTTTTCTCCCTCCTTAGTGTCCAACCTCTCAGACAACTCATCATACGCCTTTTCTTTAGCCTTCACCACCTCTCTCTTCACCTTACACCTTATTTTCTTGTACTCTTGTCTACTTTCTGCATCTCCCTGATTATCCCACTTCTTCTTTGGCATCCTCTTCCTTTGTATACTCTGCTGTACTTCCCCATTCCACCACCAGGTTTCCTTTTACTCCTTCCTCTTTCCAGATGTCACGCCAAGCACTCTTCTTGCTGTCACCCTTACTACATCTGCTGTAGTTTCCCAACTGTCTCTTAACTCTTCACTACCACCCAGTGCCTGTCTCACCTTCTCCCTAAACTCAACCTTGCAGTCTTACTTTTTCAACTTCCTTTTTCAGCTTCTACCATTTCATCCTTGTCTCTGCCCTCACTTTCTTCCTCTTCTTGATCTCCAATGTCATCCTACAGACCACCATCCTATGCTGCTTAACTACACTTTCCCCTGCCACCACTTTGAAGTCTTCAATCTCCTTCAGATTGACTCTTCTGCATAGGATGTAATCTACCAGTGTGCATCTTCTCTTCTTTACGTGCAACTCCTGTACGTAACCCAATGTTCCTCCCTCTTCTTAAAATACGTATTCACCACAGCCATGTCCATCCTTTTGGCAAAATCCACTATCTTCTGACCTTCTTCATTCCTCTCCTTGACACCATACCCACCCATCACCTCCTTGTCTCCTCTGTTCCCTTCACCAACATGTCCATTGAAATCCGCTTCAATGACTACTTTCTGTCCCTTGGGTACACTGTTCATCACTTCATCCAGCTCACTCTAAAAATCTTCTTTCTCATCCATTGCACACCCAAATTGCGGGGCATATGCATTAACAACATTCATCATCACACCTTCAATTTCCAACTTCATAATCATTACTCTGTCTGACACTCTTTTCACCTCCAAAACACTCTTGATATACTGTACCATCAGAATAACCCCTGCTCCATTTCTCCTCCTATCCACACCATGATAGAACAATTTGAATCCACCTCCGATCCACCTGGCTTTACTCCACTTCCATTTGGTCTCTTGCATGCACAATATATCAACCTTCCTTCTCTCCATCGTATCTGCTAACTGTCTCCCCTTACCAGTCATACTGCCAACATTTAAACTTCCTACTCTCAGTTCCACTCTCTTTACTTTCCTCCTCTACTCCTGCCTCCGGACGTCTCCCCATACTTCTTCTCCTTCTTCTTCAGCTAACAGTACCCCAATTTCTGCCAGAACCCTGTTGGCTAACAGTACTGGTGGCAGTCGTTGTTAACCCGGGGCTTGACCGATCCAGTATGGAAATTTGTATTGTTGTCCGCATATTGATTTGGCAAAATTTTACACTGGATACCCTTCCTGACGTAACCCTCCCCATTTATCCGGGCTTGGGACTGGCATGAAGAAACACACTGGTTTGTTCATCCCCTGTGGATACAATCAAAACATGCAATATCATTGTTTCTATGCTTAAAACAATGCTTTCTTTACCCATAACTTCCTGTTAAAGCTAATTCATGCATGCTGTATCACTGATATCCAGTGTCATCCATGCATCAGACAGTGATGATTCTGTAGAAACAGCATAGTTTTGATTTTTGTTGGTTAAACATTTTGTCTTGCATTGTTTATAATATAAAGATGTATACACACACTACCTTTTCTGCTACAGCATATCTCGCCAATCCCTGGGCACAAGGCAGGGACAATACCTAGACAGGATATCTGTCCATCATAGGGTGAGCACACTTATGCCAGAGCAATCCAGCAACTGGAGGTACGCAAAAGTAGAAAACATGCAAACTCAACAAAGGAAGCACCAGGACTTGAATCTAGGTCTCCTTGCAGCATTACCACTGCAACACCCCTTCTTTTTTATCTAAAGATGTCAATCCTTTTGTCATTTGCCTCATAAATTTTGTATGTATTTTCTAATTAAAAATGTTAATATCTTGTTCCTATATTTAGGAATATTTCATTATGCCAAACTAGGGTTCTGCTTTTAACCAATCAAGAAAAAGTACTGAAAACCCCAATTTTTAAAATGGTACAGTACCAGCATTTTGGCATTTTCAGTATCGGAAGTAAGCTTTAGTTTTCTACTCAATCCAACTTTGATATGCAGTGGACATCATGGAGAAAATGCTTTGATGCACTGGGGACTTCTTGGAGGGCATTCCCTCCAATTGTTTCCTCAATGTGATTGAGACTTCACCCCTACCCCCAACCAAGACGAACACCGGATACTCCATGAGGGAACTGCACACTAGGGAGACTGGAATAAGATGGGGGTGTTTTGAAGTTATTATTATTTGGTAATTATAATTACCGAAGAGAGTTTGTATCGATACTGTCAGAACATAAGTACTGATCCAACACTGTACCACATATTAAAAGCCTATTGCAGAGTTTTACTCAGACTAATTCAGAGCCCTGTTAGTTTTTAACTTAACATATTTCTAATTTTGTGTGTACAATATATTTTCAGCACTTGGTTTAACAATTTAAATAGCACCAATAATATTTTAATATTGCTATACATTTCTCCACACAATACAATATTCTTTGAATCATTCATCTTTGTTTTAGCCCATTTGATTATTCGCAACATTTCTCCTCAAATGTTCAAAGCCGACATTTTTAAATCCTCCATTCTATACATCATTTCTTCTATTCCTCTTTCTGCATGTTCTCACTGCACATAAAATCATTTTGCTTATTTAAACAACTCTGCCTATTACATTGGTTTGGCAGTGTCTTCTTTAAGATCCCTACACTTCCTGCTTTGACTTTAGTCAAATTCTGCTCTTGTCCTGAAAAGTTTACTGAATAAAAATAAGAGGTAATATGCAGGACTAATATGCTATTTGAACTGATTGTTTTGCTGATCTATTTCATCTTATAGCCCTGTTAGCTTCGGGAATGCCCTTAAGATTTACTTTCTCTTTTTACATGTTTCCAAATCCTTTAAATTCTTAGGCTGCTTTTTAACTGTTGCTTTTCACTCACTTTAATTAATTTCACAATTTCCCAGTATTTTTGATACATAAAGGCCCATTAATCTGATGATCTAGGCCAGCACTCTAATAGATACAAGTCTAACTCCAGTAAACCTTGATCAAGGCAAACATTAACACTAGAATCCCTGAAGCCAACGAAAAAAGCCGTAATCCCAGGCTACCTTATATTCTTTCGCACCTCCTGTTTAGCATCTTTTGTTTGGCAAATGTGTTGATCAACACAAGCAGCAATCAGCCTGCTATCCCATCCCCACCCACCCCTCATGCCGCTGCCAGCTCAAGTCGGATAAAAAGTTCTCCAAGCTGAAGTTTTGTTTATCTGGGTGTGAGGTGCCTACAGTTGTGTAGGATAAATAATATATCGTTATTTGGAACACATGCATTTCATGTGTATTCCACGTCTACAAAGACCTGGGAAAATGTAGGATGACAGGAAATGTAAGGCAAGAAATGTTGAACACATAGCTAAAACAGAAAGTTTTTTCTTGAGCTGGGAGAATTTTGCGACTGACTTCAGCCCCGTCGGTGGGGGATGGAATAGCAGGCTTCTTGCTGCTTGTGCTAATTGACACATTTGAAAAACAGAAGCCGCTGATGAAGAGGTGCGAAGGAATTTAAGATGGCCCGGGATTCTGACTTTTTTCTTAAGCTTTAGGGATTCTAGTGTTAAGGACTACTGGTAAAGATGTCTGTGGGACTGATATATATAGTACCACAGCATCTGCATATAATGATATTTTATGTTCAAGTCATTCTCTGATAATCTCTGTTACCTCTAATGCATTTCCAAAGTGAATGCTGAATGGCCAGTGGTTCAGTGGTGATGGATGAAACCCTTATTGAGTACCACATTCTAGTTTGAAGTAGTTTGAGATTGTGTTGTTAATACAGACAGAGGCTTCTGGACTAGTATGAAGTCATTTTATCCTTGCACATATGTTTGGGCCAAACCCAAATTTGTGCAATGCAGTGAATAGGTTGTCCCACTGAACTCTGTCAAAGGCTTTTTCTGTGTCCACATATAATAAAACCTCTGGTGTGTTAGATTTTATGGGTAAGTATATTACATTAAACAGACGCTGAAGGTTTGAAACTAAGTGTCTGCCTTTAATAAATCCAGTTTCATCTTGTGATATTACAGAAGAAAGCACTTTCTCAATCCTTCTAGCTAAAACCTTGTAGAATATATTGTCTTTAGCGTCTATAAATGTTGTTAATAAAAATGGAGCTTACTTAGTTGAAATTTGGTTTTATAAAATGTCATTGTGTAGCCTTCAGGACCTGAAGCATTGCCACTCTGGAATGATTTTACAGCAGCCAGTAGTTTATCCAGTGCCTCCGCACTAAGAGTGTTTTTTTTGTTTTTTTGTTTTTTTTGTATTGCATCAAAAAACTCCTTAGATTGTGTCTTGTCTTCTTTAAACTGAGTATAATATAAGGACTTGTAGTACTTACTAAGTGTGTGTGCTATATTTTTATGGTTAATGATTTTATCTCCTTCTGTGTTCGTATTTCTGTTATTTTGTTGTGAACTTCTCGTTTTTGGATATTTTGAGCTGAGATCTTATTAGCCTTCTACCTGTGCTCATAATAATGATGTCGCAATTTAGAATGAGATGTTCCATTTTTTTGATAAATATTTATGCATTGTGAGGGACAGCCCACATTCTTACCAGCCAAGATGCCCCTGAGGTGGAAGGACAAGGGGAGGCAGCTTACACAGGGTTTCGTCTTCCCCAGGACGCTAGATGGCAGTGAGTCCAGGCTCGTATCCCCGTATTTGTTGTATATGATTGTTTAATGATGCTTTTGTCCATTGCTTTATGTTTGGGTTTTGATTGCTATGGTCTGCGTCTTTTGAGACGTATGACGGCTGGAGGGAGGGGTGTGGTTTAGAGGCACGCTATATGGAGAGTTGGTTAAACAAGGTTAACAATAAACAGCATTCGAAACGTTATTCTGAGTGTGTCGCTACTTCAATCTAGAAAACACTACATTTGGCGAACGAGGATGGCTGAAAATGTTCCGTTTGTTTCACTGCCACCCCCTGAGCCTTTCTTGCCTCAGCCGGGCAAAGCGCCTGTTCCGTGGGACAGATGGAAGTCTTCATTTCAAACGTACCTGCTTGCAGTGGGTTTGGACGCAGTTGCTGGTGCTAGAAAAAGAGCCATTCTCCTGCATTGCCTCGGCTCAGAAGGACTCCGCGTCTTCCAGACTCTCGGCGACGCTGACACATACAAAGCTGCTATTGGGCTCCTTGACGGCCACTTTACAAAAAAGCAGAGCGTCCTTTTGAAACGGCTACAGTTCCGTCAGCGAACACAACTTTCTGGTGAGTCTATTTCGCAGTACGTGGCTGACTTAAAGGGTTTAGCCAAGTCTTGTAAATTTGACCTTCTTCGTGATGAAATGATTAGAGACCAACTGATTGAAAAAACTACTCTTCCTCTGGTGCGTGAGGATGATGACTTGACGCTCAGTAAAGCGTTGACTATTGCGTGCCAAATAGAATCAGCTTCTCAATGTGCACATAAAATAAGTGAAATACAGATGCCTTCTGCGAATCCCTTAACTGCTGTTCAGACAGTGAATGAGCCACAGGGCGCGGAGTGTAACTGTGCATCAGACTGTCAGTCACAAGCATCAGTACAGCAGATGAGAGTTCATACAGCTCAGTCTCGCCAGCGCTGTGGAAATTGTGGTTCTATTAGACATGTGTCTCATGCCATGGATTGCCCTGCACGAGGACAAATATGTAGGCGTTGTCGAAAACCCAATCATTTCACAAAATGGTGTAGGTCAGCACCAGACCCTGGAAATAGAAACTGTATACAGCAAAAACAATGCTCTGCTGAGTCTTCCCCTGCAGTTATTCATACAGTCTGTTCTTCTCTACCCGGGTTTCGTTCCTGTGCAGTGTACCTGGATGATGTTTGCATTCCTCTTCTGCTTGACACAGGAGCTAAAGTGTCACTTCTAAACACACATGCAATGGAGTACATGTGTTAGTGGAGGTATTGAACGGTGAAAATGGACAGAGAACATTCCGAAACTGAAGCTGTAGCAGACGATAAAGTTGAACAGGATGACACATAAGAACTTTTGCCGAAAAAAGGAGCCGTGTCTGTTGTCTGGAGATTTTGGTTTTAAAAGGTCGGATGTGGACCAAACAACTATTTACTGCAAATGCTGTGGAGCTAAAGATATCGCCAGAGGCGGCAACACGACCAATTTTTCTGCACCACCGTAGCCGCAAACATGCTGTGGAAATGTATGGAACTAAGACTGGCACCCTCCACATCCTCAAGTAAAACTAAAACAGCTAGAGGACACTCCAGTCAGACATTACTTGTAGACACATTTGCTAGAGGACTGCCTATGACAAAAAAAGCAAGCGGTGGATCGAGATAACCAATGGCATTACAATCCATATAACTAACGTGTCAGTGGACAGAGATTGATAACATTAACAGAAAGTGTAGTTGGTTTACAAAAAATATTTACTGTTTATTCCTTTTCTAAGACATGTTCAGTGCAATACAACTTTTGACAAGTACCTATGGATATTTTACTAAGTCTAAATGCCTCTTTGGATGGTTAAAAAGTATGTTGTCAAAATTATAGTTTAAGTTGTTTGCAAAATTTGTTCAATAAAAAGGTTCTACATTTTGACTGCAGCTGTCATGCAACGTGATTCCTTCTCTTCATTAGTGCCACCCCCTTGAAAACTATTACTTTATGGGGCCATGCAAACCTGTATTAATACTTGTGTGCACATTAAATTTTTTTTAAAATTTTTTTTATACAATGTACAATTCTCATGACAGTATAATAGGTTATTCTTATTCTTAAAATGTGGTTAACATCCACTCATGCATGGGGAAAAAAATACTGTTGAATACCGTGAAACTGGTATAATTTTGAAAAATACCGTGATATAGAATTTTGGTCATACCGCCCAGCCCTATGGCCACCTATACAACATTCTTATCGCACTTACCACTTCAGCCACCTAACTTTTCCCTCTACGGATATGGCAGTTCCAGAATTGATGTGGTGGGTATTGTGCGCTGCACTGTAACGTATGGCAAAAACACTGTGTCTGATTTTCCTTTCCATATCACAAGACAAGGTAGCAATATTTTGGACCTGGACTTGTTCACCAGTCTAGGGTTCACACTACTGGACAATGATGGATTAACTATTCTGAATGTGACATCAATGTGGCATCAGAAATGGCCTACCCTTAGGACATCTTAACATCATTTATGCACAAGCCCCTGCTTAATACAAGTGTCACTCCTGTTATTCAACCACTGCGCTGCACTGTGCCCCTAGCCCTGCGGGATGCTGTCACAACAGAACTACAACACCTCCTGACAGATGGCATTATAGAGCCAATCCATGCCTCCCCCTAGATATCGAATTTGGTCATAGCAAAAAAAAAGTCAGGAGGGCTGCGGTTATGTGTGGATTTAAGGGCAGTAAATCAGGCTATCATCCCTGATCGTTACCCCTTACCAACCATCGAAGAGCTCACCACTCACTTCCATGGCTCAAAGGTTTTTTCAAAGCTCGATCTTCGTCAAGGTTATCTTCAAGTTCCTCTGCATGAGGACAGCAGGGATATGACTGCATTCACCACCCACGTTGGAATTTTTCATTATACCAGAATGCCATTTGGCCTGTGCTCCACTCCCAGTTGTTTCCAAAAAATAATGTCCACTATCCTGGCAGGAATTCCAGGGGTGGTTGTTTACTTGGATGACGTTGTAGTCCATGGGCCAGATAATACTGTCTATGATGAACATCTGCAAGCAACCTTTGCAGCTCTTAGCCACCACAACCTTACCTTAAATGCAGATAAGTGCCTGTTTGCTGCACATGAAGTGTACTTTATTGGGTTCCGCTTGTCAACTCAAGGTTTATCACCCCTTCAGTCGAATGTGGAGGCCATTCAGTGTGTTCCAGCACCTACTTCAGCTTCACAGTTGGCCTCATTTCTGGGGATGACAGGGTACTACATGAGATTCATGCCACAATACGCTGCACTCACTACGCCCTTTCGGCAGCTGCTTAAAAAAGAGGCATCCTGGAGTTGGTCGGCGGACTGTGCAGAAGCCTTTTGCAAACTTAATGAGTTGCTTACTACTTCACCAGTCTTGGCACGTTTTAATGTGGACAGTCCAACTATTGTAACTTGTGATGCATCTGTTTAAGCAGTAGGTGCAGTTCTTTCATAGATACAAGATGAAGTGGAGACGCCTGTGGCTTTTGCTTCCCGTGCATTGAGCCCTGCTGAACAGAAATACTCAGTAGGGGAGAGGGAGGCACTCGCATGTGTATGGGCCTGTGAAAAGTGGCATACCTACCTGTACGGGCGTCCATTTACTTTAAGAACTGACCACCAGGCCCTAACATCTTTGATGTCCTCTGCTGGTTCAGGTCACAGGCTGCTGCGCATGCACCGCTGGGGTGAGCGTTTCCAGAGGTACAATTTTAAGTTACAGTTTACCCCAGGACGAGACAATGTAGGGGCTGGTTTGTTGTCACGTTCTGTTTTTCATCCCCCTACCACTATGCAAATTGATTATGAGGAGGATCTGATTCACTTGCTGCACTCTCCACTCCAAGATATGGTATCACTCCAGGAACTTACAAAAGAATCTGCATTGGATCCAGTTTTCACAGTCCTACGACAGTATGTTGCTAATGGCTGGCCATTGGAAGTGCCCCCTAACCTCCAGTCACATCTGATTTAAAGATGAGCTTTCGTGTTAGAATGAGACTTGTCTTGCTCGTGGACATCGCACGGTTGTGCCCAGCAGCCTCAGGGGTCGGGTCCTGGCCATGGCTCATCAGGGCCACTTCGGAATTGTGAAACTAAAGCAACGCTGAAGGGACCTAGTCTGGTGGCCTGGCATTGACCGTGACTGAGAGGAGCTGGTGCGCAACTGTGCACCATGCTTAATAAGTGGTAAGACTGGGCCCCCACCAATGCCTCCTCTCCAATTCTTAGCCTGGCCTGATCAGCCTTGGCAACACATTCAAGTTGATATCTGTGGTGAATTAAAAGGTGTGCCACATCACCAGTGCTTCTTGGCAGTAGCATACGACCTCCATGCAAAGTGGCCAGAGGTCACTCCCATGGGCTCAGTCACAGCGGAGTCCCTCATTGGTTTCCTGGACTCACTGTTTGCTCGCTGGGGTTTACCAAAATGCATTACAACGGATAATGGTCCGCAGTTCACATCTGCTGTGTTCCCTGATTTTGTCCAAAACTGGAGTATACGCCATATTAAAACATCCTTTTATCACCCCCAGGCTAATGGAGGGGTTGAACGCTTTAATCAAAGCCTAAAAAATGGCCTCAGGGCTCACCTGTCGCAGGGTTTCTCTTTTAATGAAGCACTGTCACAGACCCTGCTGCATTATAGAGCTGCTCAGCATGTTACGACTGGGGTTTCCCCAGCCAAACTTATGCTAGGCCGTGAGCTGGAACTACCCTTGCATAGACTTCGTCCCCCTACAACTTTTTCACTCACCAAGTCAGCTGAGTCAAACGTGCAAAAACGACAAGCAAAGTCGCAGCATGATTTCAACAGGAAGAGGAGAATACGGATTCCCAATTTCAAGGTGATGGACTGGGTTAGGGTCTGCCACCCATGTCGCTCTAGCAAGCTTCGCTCCTTCTGGTCATCACCCCTTCAGATTAAGAGCCAGCTTGGGCCTGCAATCTTTCAGTTAGTGGATGGGTCTCGGTGGCATGCCAACAGGCTGCGCAAGGTGCCAGCCCCTTCAGGATCTGATAACTTCATCAAGGGCAACCCTACATCAGATGACACAACTTGGATGTCCCAAGCCCCCCTTCTTCTTCCCCTGAATACGGATCCTCAACCCACTGCTAGCAGTGGAACTCCAATATCTCGAGCAGCAAGACTGCGTTCAAGGCCTGCCCGCTTCCAAGACTTTCTAACCTCTTTTCACACCTAATTCAATTGGAGGGAGAGGGGGGAAAATGTTGTATACAGTATGATTGTTTAATGAAGCTTTTGTCCATTGCTTTATGTTTGGGTGTTGATTGCTATGGTCTGCGTCTTTTGAGATGTATGACGGCCGGAGGGAGGGGTGTGGTTTCGAGGCACGCTGTATGGAGAGTTGGTTAAACAAGGTTAACAATAAACAGCATTCGAAACATTATTCTGAGTGTCATTACTTCAATCTAGAAAACACTACAGTATTGGGTGCCCACAAGGCATGCTGGGTATTATAGTCCCAGGGGACAGCCTTGTTGGGTCCCTTGGGTGCTCGTCAGGGGGTGCGTCAGATTTTGGGAATCCCTACTCCATAGGGCTCCAACCTGGAAATGTATCAGAGCTATAGTGTCATGTCAGTGGAAGCACTCTCAGGGATTGCATAAAAGGAGCTGCTTGCCTCACATGGACGACTTTGAGTCAGGCGGAAGATGAATGAAACTTGTTAGGAGGAGTGGAAGAGACAGTGGAAGAGTGATCAAGAGAGAGAAAGGAAGACAAAGAGCTGCTTTATTGTTCTTATTGCATATACTTGTGGCTGTGGTGATTCGAAAAATTTCCCACAATAAAAGGCTCTTTGTGCTTTTATCATTAATGTCTGTGCCTTTTTGTGTTGAGTGTTTGGAGAGCTGGAATGCCCCCTGGTGTAAACAGCAGTTAATGTGCATGATAGAGATGTTATCCAAAATGTATTTGCATCAATTCCCAATATGAGCACTCATATCAGACTGCTGTCACTGTCCTGCTCCACTGACAGACTGAGGAGATCGTTCCTCCCCCACACTATGCAACTCTTCAATTCCACGGGTGGGTAAATGTTAACACAATACAAGGTTATTGACTGTTATACCTGCCTTGCACTCTCCACCTTGCATTTTTTTACTTGCACTGCATTTTTATCACTCTTTAATTAATACTGTCTTTATCAGTATGCTGCTGCTGGAGTATGTGAATTTCCCCTTGGGGATTAATAAAGTATCTGTCTGTCTATCTGTCTATCTATCAATCTATCTACAGTATCTATCTATCATAAAACTTTAATGGCTAGAGACTTTGTGTTTTAAATGCAGGCGTGGATAGATCATCAACTATAGTCAGGATACCTCAAACATAACCACACCGTTTGTAATGGATCATAACTTATCAGACCCATTGACATTCTTAAATCCAAATTCAAGAGAATATTCTTTCATTTCTCCAGTACATCATAATTACTCAAGCATTAATTATTCCTGATCGATAATAATTTAATGCCCACTATCAAATCTTGTAAGTATGACGCTATTGTTATCTCTGATCATGCACCGCTAACCTTGGAGTTTAAATCACTATGCCCTACACACTCATTTCATAGCTGGCATCTACACACCCTGTTCTTAGCAGATGTGAACTTTACAGAATTCACCTCCAAACAAATTGATTATTTTTTAGAGGCAAATGCATCCTCAGAGGGTTCTACAGGAATATTCTGACAAACTCCAAAGGCATTTATTTCATATTTTTCCCATAAAAATAAATTGGGGACCAAGAAGGCATCAGAGTTAGTCAGCGAAATTTCCAGAATACATCAAGAATATGCCTGGTCCCAAAATGAGACACTTTACAGGAAAAGACAGGCACTATAATCAGAATTTAACCTCCTGACAACAAAGGTCACTGAAATTATAATCAAATCAATCGTCTACATTGAAAACATGTATACTATTCAAAATTTTTTAAAATATGGCAAGATCTAATACATGCAATTTTGGAATAAGTGTTTATGTTGAGGGAAAAGGACATTCTCCCTTCTTTGTTGGTTTCAATGTTTGTCCTTACTGTTAGTTGTCCTTTCTTTCTCTTGGGTGGAAGTTGCATTCTGTTTTGTTAAGTTTGACTTGATTGTATGCAGTGTTATTTTCTTTTTTGCATTTAAAAATAAATTTTAAAAAAATGAAAAAGTGCCCTGATTGTTTGATTCCTTAACTTTTGTTTCGTTTTTTTTGTAGAGAATGTAGAGATTTTTTATTATGTTGGGCTTCATGATGTCATGAAGTATAAATGTATTAATCAAGAAAAATATAACTTCAATAATACATACTATAATGCTGTACTGTGCTGTTGGAATCCAAAAACAGTAGCAAGTAAGAGATGTCTGTTTTTTCTTTTTATCTGCAGAAGGAGTCCATGATTTGGAGTGTTTCAAAATATTTTCCAAACATAAACGCATCTGTGAATGGAAACCTGGCATACATGTCTCCAACAGTACAAAATATACTTTAACAATTGAACAGTAAGTCTTCTTAAAAATCTAGATTTCTTCTAAAGGCACCATTATAGGAGGCATGGATATGTTTTTCACCAAAAAATGTTTTGATTACTGTTCTTTTAGTATTATTTTTCTGAATGTAATACATTTTTCTTACTGACTTACTATGTTTTTCTTAATTTTTGAATCACAAGGATTCCAAATATATTATCATTTTCTTAGTAAACCACTGTTTTAGCATAATTGTAATTATTTCTCATTTAAGTATTTACTGTGACACCATTTTGGTTTTAATTGGTGCCACCATTCCATGAGACTTTTGATTTGATGTAACGACGGATTGCTAAGGGGTATGTTGTGGACGTCATGCTGATGGTGTAACGATGTTTAAGTATGTGGATACTTTCTAAAAATATTGCGAGATTTTTTATACTGTTTTTCTGACAAATGATCTTATGCTATCTTTTTATTTGTGATTGGTGGTGATGGAATAAAAATGAAAAAATAACTATATAATTGAGAGTCTGATTTTTATATTGTAAAATCCTATTTCTTTTGATAGAGGTGTCTCCATTTTTTTCCACAAATTCTAGGAACCACCAAGAACCAGAAGCCTTTACCATTTTTTTATTTATAGACAAGTACTGTAATTACTGCAGTGCCAACTGTTCTTTTTAATGCTCAATTATTGCACTGCACTGTTTAGGTTGTCCTTGGCTCAAATTTTTGTCTCTTTCTTTTATATTCAGCTATATACTTTGTTGTTACAGTTTGCAGATTCTGAGTTAAATGTAGCACAATCTTCAACTCAAACCTTACTAAAGTTTGTGAATATATTAAAATCTATTATGAACAAAGAAATTGGTAATAAAAAATTACCAAAACCATTTAATCCAATTTAATGTTTTAAGTTAGCTTTAAGATAATTTTAAGTTAGGTTTTTTTTTTTTTATATATATATATATTTTGTCTCCCATCCACACCTGCTCAAAGTGGCCTATTCAGCAAATCACCTGGGATACTGAAGGAAACAAGAAGGACTTGAAAACTTTTATTGACGACAAAAGCCCAGTGGAGGATGTGCGACCAGCTGGCCTAGGTCATTCTGAATTTAATTATGCAGAAACTGATTACCATCAGAACTACTATTTAATTTGCTCATTTCGGTCTTCCAACTGTGGCCTACCAAAGGTTTATTTTTCTCCTATGAGCATCGTAGGAGTTGTTTGGTTTCCTCTCCTCCGTGTCAGCTGGTCAAACATTCACATTCAGGAATCAAGAACTTCATCTATATCCTAAATCAGCTGAAACTGCTATGGACTATTGTATTTGCTTTTGAATCTTTTCATTAACTTTAATAACATCATACTGTTTCTACTAAATGAGTTGCCTAGGTAAAATGTAGATACATATTATATATATTTATTTTTATATATATTAATTAGGTCTGGTTGTTCTTTTGTCAACCTTATTGTATAAATGTATAAATATTTTAATTAGAAAGCCTTTTTCAGATAAGAATGAAAGTTTGTTTTGCACTTTAGTGGTTAAAGTTTGCTTAACAATACCTTGTTGATTTTGTTTTTAGTATACTTACATTTATTAGGAATTAACATAGTATTAATTAATGATAATAATCCAAGTAAATGTGGTATATCTTTTTTTTGTTCATTAATCTGTTAAAAGCACCTTGAGTTGCATGTAAATATATGAGTGTATGATAAAGTGCTATATAAATAAAGTTATTATTATTATTATTTTCAATGTGAAATTCAAATTTGTCTGGCCTAGAACCATACAAGAAAAATGCTTTACTCTCATTTTAGAGTTCTAGATTCTGGGTATTGGAGAAATATTTTTCTCAGCAGGCTTCAAGAGGATAAAATGTAGCATGGGGGACACATTATAAATATATTTCTGAATACAGTATACACTATATGTTGTTCATGTGAATATAATTATTTTATTCTCTGTTTTAATTTAGGAAGGAGAGAAACTATTGTAAAAAATGGACAGACATTACAGGAACAACTTATAACCCTGAGATTTATTCAAAAAACAATTTTACTGCATGGGTGGTTGAAGTAAATGAACAGCCCAGTGTCTGCTCCAGAGATGTTTTTTTAAGAGGCCTTCTAGGTGAGAACAAAACAGTAATAATATACTGATATACCATCAAAATATAAAGTAACTTTTTAAATTTGATTTAATTGTTAACAAACACTGTAGGTGTTCAAGACAATTTTTTGATCTGCAGGTTCTTAAGATGTAATGCTCCAAGCCTCGTGAAGCATTTGGTCACTATTGTTCCAAAGAGTGCTCAGCAGAAGCAGCCCCTCTGCATTCCTCTTGAGCTCATGGCCAAAAATTCCTCACACATGGCTTACTTTCCTGTCCGCCAATTTCCCCTCTCATATCGTACCGGCCTCCAAACCATTGCTGCCTTTCTCTCCATTCCTTTAACCTCTACTCCTTATTGTTCTTTTCTTTTGCTTTTTCTGTTGTGCAGACTCCTTTTATAACCCTGAACGGGTGCAGGTGCTGTCCTCCACCTATTCTATGGTGTGAATGAGGCATCTGACTGACCTGTTCGCATTTGCACATGAATGAACGATCAGCCAAGAACCCCAGTTAACCCTGGAGTTGCATGTGCACACATACACGTACACCTACTCCTGTTCGGAGCCTGCATGCTCTGGTACTCTGTAATTCTATTTAAATGTTGCGCTCTGCCATAGACCTCTTATCACAGTGATACATCTCTGAAGGGTTCTCTGAAAAATAGGTAGGAAATTATTCAAAAGCCAACACTATAAACCCTGCAACAAGAGAGGTTACTTTGTACACATTATTCAATAATTAAGGATGGTACTTTAAATATTCAACACTCATTCATTATATAGTGACTGTTAAGCCATGTGGTGCCTCAATCATTTTGTTATCATTAATGACCAACCAGCTTCAGCATCCTGATAGCATATCCCTAACTACTCTACCCCAAAAGCCACAGACAGCCTAATACAGCTTGAAAGAACATAAAAATACAGCATTTCTTGATAAACAGCATATATTGTTTGCATATATTCTCACTTTAAATGCTAGCATAAGTTTTCAATAAAAAAAAAAGTTCCTGGGATGCGCTGATGAAAACTGTTTCAGTATTTGTTAGTGAAAAGCAGAGCAAAAGATTTCAATCAGCTGACCACATAAAATAATAAATGAATTAAAATCAAATATTTTTCTATATAATTAAATTATAAAAGCTACAGTCATACTTACAATTTTCATGAACTATGCAGACATTGGTTCTCCAGGTAGCTAAAAAACTTATCTAAACTCAATTGCATTGCAAAGTTTATGCACACTTGGAATATAAAGTACACCACAGACAGCAATTTGACACAGGGAATGAAGAACTCAAGAGATGGCACATTTTGGAGGGCGTCATCCGGGAGTTACGCGGCTTGGATTCAGTGCATCCATAGACACAAGTGGCATGTGTCTATGGATGAAGTATGCAAATACGAGAATAAACAGAGGACTTTATTTGGGCAAATGGAAGGACCGATGCAATATGGTGCTTGGCCATGAATGAGGTGCAGTTTTAAAAACAAAACAAAAAATTGATTTGAGATCCACTCTGCTCAAATGCTGTGTGGAAGATCAGCCCTGGCACAGACAGGCAGACACCAATAAGTCAAACACACATGTTTATTTACACACTATTTACAAATAAAGTCCCGCACACAACCCAGTGTTCCTTCACCAATCACCCCAGTCTGGGCCTCTCCAATGTCCAGCCTTTCTTCACCGCCTCCACTCCTCTCCTCCGAGCTTCGTCCACTTCCACCCGATTCCAGTTGACGACTGGAGGGAGGCGGTCCCTTTTATTCCCACCCAGACGTGCTAACATTGCACAGGAAAACATTGCAGTGCAATTTTGGGTAAGTTTATATATATGTATTTTTTAGACAACTGAAATAACTGGAATCAGACAACCAAACTAGGGTGGCATGCCCTTCACAGGGCACACTAATGCTTTTTATTTAAAATATTTACCATGTTGACTAAACAAAACCCATTTAACAGTTTTTGTCCCAATTTAAACAAATACTGTATCTAACACCATCATTTTGTCTGTTTTAATGTGCAATGTGTTTTTCAACAAATTAAGCAAAGATAACTATTTTGACGTATTGTTTTTGACAGTATCTGTGCTTTGATGTATACTTTCTCAAATATCAGTAATAATTGTATTGTTCTGCCATAGAATCATTTTAATTAGTGCCAAATTTTTGCACTTACAGTGGAACCTCGGTTCACGAATGTCTTGGTACATGTACAAATCGGTTTACGACCAAAAAGTTCTCCAAACTTTTGCCTGAGTTCACGACCACATACTCGGTATACGAACAAGCCAGTTTCCCTTTCGGTTTGTGCACGCCGATGATTTCCGCATGTGTTGCGTTGTTCTCGGTCAGACATGCGTGCACGCTTTCGCTGTGAACTCTTTGTGCTCTATTTCATTTCCCTTCCGGTTCATACGCGCTGATTACTGTATTTAAGCACGTGTTCAGCCTCTCCCTGTTCATTGTTCTCAGTCAGACGTGCGTGCTTTACCTGTGAACTCTTTGTGCTCTACAGTATTTCGTGTGCTATTGCAGTTAACCATGGCTTCTGAGCACTGTAACCTCCTCTCCACCCAGTTCCTCCTCACTTCATGCCAGAACTCGACTCATGCAAGGTTAGTTTTCTTGGTGGTTTATGGTTAGTTTTTGTATTACAGATTTTTCAAATGTTTATTTTTCGGTTCGTAGCGTGAATTGTTGCAATGTTACTTTTCTAGGTTGTTTATTAAGTTACGGATTTTTCAAATGTTCATTTTTTTTCCCTGCGATTGGGTTGTAAGGTTATAGCACGAACTGCTGCAATGTTACTTTCTTGGTTGCTTGTGGTAGGTTTTTAAATAAAGTTCGGATTTGTTCAAATGTTCCTTTTTTTTCCCCTGTGCTTAAAACTCATTAAAAAAAAGTGTTTATACAGCGATCGGGTCGTAAGGCTATAGCGTGAACTCTTGCAATGTTAGTTTTCTCTGTTGTTCAAGGTTTTCTCAGTGTTATTCAATGTTTTTACATTTAGTTTACTATTACGATGTGCATTCAGTGGTGTAATTAACTATATTTGTGCTTAAAAATCTTTAAAAAAATATATTTACATACAGTTTGTACCGTCCGGAACGGATTAATTGTATTTATATACAATCCTATGGGGGAAGTTGCTTCGGTTCACAACCAAATCGGTTTACAACCAGAGTTTTGGAACGAATTATGGTCATGAACCGATGTTCCACTGTATTATCAAATATTTACTCAACATATGATGAGATTGCAGCAGGTATGAACAGTATGACTTGCAGCTCTCTCTTTTGGTTGAACTTTTTTTTTTTTTGCTCAGTATGTTAATTTAGCATGTTTGCATACAGTTGTGGAAATTGCCGCTACAGCTGCCAAGATCTACTGGATATTGGTTTTTGGCTAAAACTCCCCATTACAGACGATTTTCATCGTACTCACAACATTCCCACTGACCTTGCAAGACCACTGGGATCGTCATGGATTGTTATTGGGTCCTGCAGACGGCATACAGAGAGGAAGGCTCAGGAAACAACCACATAAGCCTCCTATACTGAGTATGTGTCTCACCAACTCAAGATACTGTACATTTTTAAGAAAATGGATGAACAGGAAGCATTAATTGCTAGAAATCATTACAATCACGACTAGTATGTAATGATAACAACTGAAACCTGGCTTCACCCGACGATTAATCATAATCATAGACAGCCATTGTTCTCTTGACCTAGAGTTTATTTCAATTAAATGCCAACCATTCATTCTTCCAAGAGAGCTAGCAGTAGTGACTGAAGTCACTGCTGCCTAATTTCTTTCAACATGTGATGTGTCTGACAAGGGGAGAAAATACACATGATCATGTCTACTCCAATATTAAACACGCATATAGAGCCACACGCCTCCCCCAGTTGGGCCAGTCAGACCTCTCTCAGCTCCTCATTTCCGCATACACCCCTCTTAAGAGAGAAACAAAGCCACACATAAAGTCTGTTAAAACCTGGCCTGAAAAATCACTCTCTCGTTTATAGGACTGTTTTGCAAACACTGATTGGGACATATTTTGAACATCAAAACTTAACTGAACACACAGAGTCGGTTCTATCCTATATCAAGTACTGTGCTGATAATGTCACTGTAGAGAAGTGTATCTGTGTCTTCCCTAACCTGAAGCCCTGGATAACCAGCAAGGTTAGGTCCCTCCTCAAAGGCCATGACTCAGTGTTCAGGTCAGGTGACAGTGCTCTGTATAGTGCTGCTAGAACCAAGCTAAAGAGAGGAATAAAAAAAGTGAAGTGATCTATACAAGGAGGATAGAAGTCCACCTCTCACTTACAGGAGCATCAAGTGAGATGAATGCTCAAGTCAGTAAACCAGAGGAAGGCTGCTGGTCCTGATGGAGTACCTGGAAGGTGCTGAAAGAGTGTGCTGACCAGCTCTCACATGTTTTAACAAGCATCTTCAATCACTCCCCGAGACAAGAAGTCAGAAGTCAGCCACCATCATTCCTGTTCCCAAGAAATCAGCGACTGAGAGTCTCAATGACTATCGCTCAATAGAGGTTGTTTTCACACTACATCGAAGCCTGTGTCCTCCCACTTTTGGTCCACCGATGATGCCATAGCTTTCCACACTGTGCTGAGCCACTTGGAGGCCCAGGGGAGCTATGTGAGGATGCTTTTTATTGACTATAGCTCAGTGCTTAATAGTATTACAACAACATTTATTTATATAGCACATTTTATAGTGCTTATTCCAGATATTCTAGTTAGTAAACTGTCTAACCCAGATTTTACCCCCACTCTTCTGCACCTGGATAAACGACATTCTCAGCACTCGCCCAAAGACAGTAAAACTCAGCCCCCACTTTTCCTCAACGCATTCACTCAGCACAGGCTCCTCACAAGGCTGCGTGCTAGGTCTATTGCCGTTTGCTTTCTATACCCATGATTGCAGTCCAGCCCACCCAAATAATATCATCATCAAATTTGATGATGACACTACAGTGTTTGGACTCATCTTGGAGGGGACCGAATCTGCATACAGAGAGGAGATCCTGAAATCATCAGCTTGGAGCTCAACAAATAACCTGACATTGATCACCATGAAAACAAAGGAAATCATCTTTGACTTTAGGATAAACAGCACAGACCTCAAACCCCTCTACATCAACGGTGATTTGTGGAGAGAGTCCCAGCCTGGTTTTCATTTGTTTGACCTGTTGCCCTCTGGTAAGTGATAAAGATCAAACAAATCAAGGACAAACAGACTCAAGCCATATCTACTAAGTAATACTTTACTGTTACTTGTATAACTGTTTCATTGTTTTTTTTTTTCGTTGCATCTGAAAAGGAGTAGCTTCACTTAACTTCATGATACATGGTGTAACAACAATAAAGGCTTCTAAATCGAAATCTAAATACTGTGAAAGGCACCACAAAATGACACCACAAAAAGGATTGGGGCAGCCACCCCGTAAAATTGTCTGGAAAAGGCAAAAATGGCAAAACAGGTCTTTACAGGTTTAGTTCAAGACAGAATTGACTTGGTAGGCAAAACATGGTGGTTTTAAAGCCAGGCAGGGGAAGTGACGTCAATAGGACAGGAGCCAGAAGTGGTGTTATCAGGCCCGGAACCGGAAGTGGTGTCATCAGGCCCAGGTGGAATTTCCCACGTTTGGTCTGCAGGGAAACAGAGAAAGGATCAGTGCATTCTGCCATCCCCTGGTTCGGCATGGAATTACCCTCTTTTGAGATCTTTAGCTGCCTCCCATGCACGCCTGTGTGACAATATCTAGAAGAACATTTCAAGGAGCATTCCTGGAATGCAGTCTAAGTGTTATTCAGCTCTTTCCACACTATAAAATACATTGTTAAACTGATCATTAATGTGTAATTACAGTTTAATAACATAAATTAACAATTTCCACATCTATTACAAAGGTTCTTATGTTAGGTAAGTTGTCTGGAACAAGTAAGTACATTTTTGAATATATATTTCCATGGCTGAGATGTACTGTAAATAGACTTGCACCCTTCCTGAAGGAGTGAACCCCATAGATCACCTTTAAATTTCATGACATATGACACCCACTTATTTTTTCCTTACTTTACCAATATGTAAGTATTAAAATATTGTGGTAACATTTAAAAAATATGTTCATCATACAAATTAAAATGTAATCTCTAATGTTTCTGAGTTTTGAAAACTCTGAACCACCATTAAAAGATAAGCATTTTTAGAAAAAGGTGAAGTAAGACAACCCGTAAAAGAGGAACCATTCCACTGCAATAAAAAGATATACCCTTTTAAAGGAAAAAATTGCCTTGAGATTGACTTACTTATATTATATCTCAATATAATTCAATTTCATTATAGCACAAATAGAATGGAAAAAGATTAAATCAGTGGTGTTTCTGGCATGAAAATTCTTGTGGTGCTATATTAGAATTTTCCAATATGTGTTCAGACTTTTTAGACATTTACATGTAGGTACCCAACTAATAAAGTGTGTAATATTTTTGCTAATGACTTAAAAAACATGCAAGTTCACACACCTTTCATGTCACAAACAAATGATGCTGGTGCTTTGTCTGTCTTGATTTACATCAAATTATTGTGATACCCAATGAAGCTGTCATCTTTTGACAAAATACATCCACAAAGTGAGAGCCTTGCAACCACTTTTCAGCTGAGGATAATATATTGGGTGTGAACTGTCTAATGAAAAGACACCTCAAATTTAGAAAAAGTATTGAGGTGAACTACAATAAAGGAAAGGAAAGGATAAGCAGACTACACATACTGAACGACTCAAAGTGCATATTACACTTGGTAGTAGAGTGAACTACTGTTTAGCCAGAGGTTTGCTGGTCAGTGTGAGGCAAGCAAAATTAAAAAATAAAAAAATACCTGCCCTTTCCACACCAGAATTCTGTTCTTCTTTGAAACAGGCGCATCGTACTGCTGGCTTCTTTGGTGATTTTTCAGCTGTACTCCACTGGCCCTTAATGCAGAAATGGCACTTGACTTAATGCTTCAATATTAAAAACAGAGATTGATAACCTTAGTACATCAAAGTTTGTACATTTCTTATTCATCCTTACTAAATAATACTGTTATTAAATAAACCAATGGGATTTATTAGAAGGATACTTTTGGAATTTACAGTACCATTTAGGTAATTCAGCCTTACTTGTTAAGATAGGAAAAGTAAGAGCAGCTTTTTGCATCTGCAATATTGTCTAAAATTTGCATGAAAGATAAATGCAAGCTGTATATTGGAAATAAAAGCTTGTATTTCAATAATTCAGTGAATTTGGTTAATATCAAGAAGAGTGTGATGACCAGAGAACACTACAACCTGGAATAAAATTCAAAGTAGATTCATCTTCTATGAAAGAGTGTACTTTGGGCAAGTGTTTTTATATATTTTATTTCTTAATTAAAAAAAGTGTAGAGGAACAAAAACTCCTCATCAAAACAATGGACAAAATAAAACTTAGCTACTTCACTTGACTTTGTTATTATACATTCCAAATAACTGCTGCAAGTAGCACACTTTAAGCCCGCTTGAGATTTAACCAGAGGAACTTTAGGGTGATAGAGCTTTGCAAAATATAAACGATTAAATGAGTTGCAGTACAGTTGTAAGGTGAGTATATAAGTTGCCTTGGAGAACGGTTTCAGCCAAATAAAAAAAAAATAAAGTAAATGAATACATGGAAATTTAATACATAATATTTAAAATATACTTTATACTGGATATGTGTGCTTTTTAACAAAGCTACCTAACCCTCAACTCTTTTTCTCTCTGCCCCAAACCTCCCCTACCAAGTACTTCATTTTTTGCCGTCAGGTACTCAAGCAGTAAAATTGTCTGTAATTGCACAGGAGCAGCACAAACAATGACAGAGAGCGGATACGGTCACAGGTTATTCTGCCTGGGTTTTCTTTCAAGAATGCTTTCTCAAAATGAATACTGTGCTTGGATGGATTATTAGGAAAATATTTTTAATCATAAGTTGAATTGCTGACATTGAGGGTTTTACAACCAATGACTCCAGTTTAGTTCAAGCTGAATTATTTTCTGTTCGTAAATACTTTCTTTTAGATATATACTTTTAATGTTCACTTTTATTTATTTCCTAAGCTGGCTCAGTACAGTTCAATGGTAGAAGGATGCTTTCAAGTGTTTGGCATGAAGGTATTAAGTGTATTAGTGGATCTAAAAATGGAAATAAACTGACATCAGAGAAACAAATAAACTGTGATAAAAATAGTAAAACACAGTATTAAGTTCCAGAATCAACTGATACATTTTGTGTATATGTATTTTTAACTTTGCACTTTTTTTTACTAATCACTCAAATGTATTGTTCATATCATGTTTTGTATGTAGCTTTTTATGTCTGTTAAAGACCATTAATAAGGCATTGTTATCTTGTCACAGTTAAGATTAAAACTATTGTTTTTGTTTCCTTGAATGTTTTTAAGTTTCTTTTCTTTTTCAGTAAGATGTTCACCTGAACAAATAAAGTATGAACGACAAAAAGAAGATTTTACTGTATCTTGGAAAAACAGAAACATAACACACTATCAGTTGCAGTATAAGGAATTAAACAAGGAATCCTGGATATTAGTAAGGAAATATTTTAACCATTTATCCTTTTCTCCCTCTTAATCCCATTCTGAGTTAATGGAAATAAAACATTTACATTTTGGGTTAGAATAAATTTACTTTTTATAATTACAAGTGCCTGCGGTGGGTTGGCAACCTGCCCGGGATTGGTTCCAGCCTTGTGCCCTATGTTGGCCTGGATTGGCTCGGGCAGACCCCCGTGACCCTGTGTTCGGATTCAGCGGGTTGGAAAATGGATGGATGGATAATTACAAGGACACTACTTAAACAAACACAGTGTGTGTATGCGCATGAGAGATGATCTAGCACGTAAAGGGCAGCACTTACAAGACCCACTCTTCTGCTTAAATCCATTAGCCTGTGCATGTGGCTGTCAGTGAGCCTTGTGAATGTAGATGGCTTTGGTTCTGACCCAGTGTGAGTGGTGTGATAGTGAGGTTGCAGACATGAAAGAGAAAAGATCATTACAGCTACATGGACGAAAACAATCTCCAGTAGACCTTGTGTAAAGGAGCAAGGAAGAGACACAGTATTTCACAGTGTATTAGGCTACTAGCATCAGTCATGATAAAATGTCAGTTGAATAATGCCTTAAAAAAAATCTCACAAAATGAAGATGTAGTCATGCAGTACAACAATTGAAAGACAGTATTAAAAGACATCTCAACTGCAAAATACTGAATGCTAAAAGTAGAAACATAAGTAGATATTCATACGTTTCCAACTTTTTGTTCAGTGGGCAAAGTGCTAAATTATGTTATACATAAGTAATCAGTAAGATTCATCATAGTGATGATGACTTCTCTAAAAGAGGGAGATATGAAAATTTATTCATCTATTACACTGAGGCACATACCGAGAACACCTAACAAGTCCTCTCATTTTGGAGATGTTCTGACTCAGTAATTTAGCCTTCACAATTCATCCCTTGTCAGAGTCATTCAAATCTGTAAGCTTGTCCATGTTTCTTGCTTCACCTTGCGGTTTAATGTGTTGCACCTCTTGATTATTGTCAATTATATTTTAAAGAATTATTTCATTAAATTTCAATCCAGACTTCTGCTAGTCTAGCAAACCTAGCAGTTACCTGTATATAATCACACACTTTACCAAACTTTAATCACAAACTGCTGCTAGCACATGAAATGTAATAAAAATAAAATATACATCATTTTCTTGGTTTAGTTATCAAAGTGTTTTTTAAACAAATGAGATCTTTATAGCTGTACCCCAATCAAATTTAAAGCTAAACAGATTTAGAACTTATAGGAGCACTTTTTATCTAGGTTCAATATATACTTCAAGCACTGTGGTGCACCATGTAGTGCCGCACCTTGCAGCACTTGGACATTGGTTAATTTCTCTGCTGGTGTGCCTTCTTTGTAGGATGTTGATGCTTTGCATATGTTGATGAAAATATCTTTTTAGATTGATTAGTAAATGTAAATTGGCCTAGCATTAACCTGCCCTGTGTTTACTGGTACCCCAGTATTTTAGTTTGCTTTCTGGCCATTGACGCTGAGAGAGATTGTGGCTCTCCTTCTCAGCTATCATTAGGCAAAAGCTGAAAATTCATGTATGATTAATACAGTAGCGTACATCGTTCTGTACTGATGGTAAAAGTACAATGGATGCGTCACTACATTATTTGTATTTGTATTTACCTGCAGGTAAATTCAATAGAGGATAATAGCATTAAAGTTGCAGTGCCAAATGAAACAGTTTTCTATGAGGCTCAAATTAAATGCATTCCAAATAATGTATGCAGTGATTGTAAATGGAGTGAATTTCTTTTCATTCCTCCAGGTAAGCCCATTTAAAACCTGTCATCTACTGTTTTAATACTGTACTTGTCGGTTAATATTTTTGTTTCTTAATGTTGTGTAAAAACATGTTTTCCCACTTTACTCTATATGACCTCATTATTGAAAACGGAACTGTAGTAAATTGTTTTCTTTCTCTTTCCAAATGTGACATAAAAATATGTGTTACTTATAGAGTTTGCATTATTCTTGTAAATAATTAATGAAGACAAATAAAATGGACACTTCTTTTGCATTATTGTTTTCTTGTTTTGGGCACTTTTTAATTTATTTTTTATTGTTTTTAAAGTCATTTGCTTTCATTTTTTATTTTTAAAGTGTTCCTGCTTGATGAAATACTTTGAGCAACAAGAGTTTAAAACCACTGGCTGTATATCTTTCTAAAATCTTATTTTAAAAAATGACCAAAATTAACTTGTAAATACAATAAAAATGTGTAAGAAAATAAGGGATTGTTGCTTATTTTTATATTGTTGTCCGCATATTGATTTGGCAAAATTTTACACAGGATGCCCTTCCTGACGTAACCCTCCCCATTTATCCGGGCTTGGGACCAGCACAAAGAAACACACTGGTTTGTGCATCCCCTGTGGCTGGGTTAAGAGATTGTTGCTTATATGCTTTCTTATTTTGTTTATTATGTATACACTTTTAAAGCTAATTGCTTTGCTCTAACTAGGATTATTTATGTAATTGTTTAACAGAGCCAAAAATTGTGGAATTATTTACTGCTCCATTTAGTGAAGGAAACAGAATGTTACATATGAAATGGGAGGTAAGACTATATGCTAATGTGAAAAGTTCTACTGAAGAAATATACTTAGGTGGTGAGATTCATTCCTGAATTTAAAATTAATAATTCATTTGTACTACTATAGTTGAAATTTATGTCATACATACAGAATGTTTTAGAAAATATATTGCTACTCCTTTCTTTTCTATTTCCCCTGGCACTGTTAAAAAACACAAAGCCTGTCTTAGTTCTTTCTATATATAATACGAGCTGTATATACCCGGCGTTGCCAAGGGCAGAAGTAACCTAATCGGTCAAACACTTACATATATACCAAAGTAAACCTAATCGGTCAAACAGTTACATATATAAAAAAACCGAACCTAATCGGACAAACAGCTTCATATATACAGAAGCGAACCTAATCGGACAAACAGCTAATCTATATACATAAGCAAACCTAATTGGTCAAACAGTTACATAAATACAAAAGCAAACCTAATCGATCAAACAGCTTCATATATACAGAAGCGAACCTAATTGGTCAAACAGTTATGCATGTGCAGAATGATTTTACAAACATTATGCGTGTTAACAATCATTAAAAAGAAAAGATTGAGGAACTGTTCTTCTATATGTGATGAAGCCACTAATAAGACAGATTTTTTTCAGGACCCAGCTGTTTCATAACTAAACTACTGCCACCCCAAAGTAATGCCTAATAGTGGTTTTTGGGGTAGCTGTGGAATAAAAAGGGTGTTTTTTAGTCAGTAAGAATCTGACAGTACCCTTCAGTATGGGCTGAAGGGTGCCTATGTAAGGTTTTACATCCTTCCCGTATGGAAAAAAAAACATACTAAACTTTTTTTTCATCATTACAGATAATCTCAGTCAAATCGAAGTACGCATTCTCAATTTATTTTTATCTAATTTTTACTTTTTCACAAAGCCATCCCATGCCAATTTGTATGAATAAACTTTTGCTAGAGAGTTAGCAAAAGTTTATTCATGCACATATTTTAATACGGATAATCTATCTCTAATCAAGGTTCTCATTTTCATTGTAATTTAAAATAATAATAGATACTCATTTTTTTCTTCTGTTTTAGAAAAACCAATCTATGCCACCTACGTCTTCGTCAAGTCAGCTTCATCCAGCTTCATCACATATAGAAGAAGAGTTCCTCAATGTTTTCTTTTTAATGATTGTTAACACGCATAATCTTTGTAAAATTATTCTGCACATGCATAACTGTTTGACCAATTAGGTTCGCTTCTGTATATATGAAGCTGTTTGATCGATTAGGTTTGCTTTTGTATTTATGTAACTGTTTGACCAATTAGGTTTGCTTATGTATATAGATTAGCTGTTTGTCCGATTAGGTTCGCTTCTGTATATATGAAGCTGTTTAACCGATTAGGTTCGCTTTTTTTATATATGTAAGTGTTTGACCGATTAGGTTACTTCTGCCCCGGGCAACGGCGGGTATATACAGCTCGTATATATATATATATATATATATATATATATATATATAGCAAAATACCCGCGCTTCGCAGCGGAGAAGTAGTGTGTTAAAGAGGTTATGAAAAAAAAAAGGAAACATTTTAAAAATAACGTAACATGATTGTCAATGTAATTGTGTTGTCATTGTTATAACTGTTGCTGTCTTATATATATATATATATATATATATATATATATATATATATATATATATATATATATATAATATACACACACACATAAACATTTATATACATATACATATATATACATATCTACATATACACATGTACATATATATACACACACATACATAAACACACACATAAGACTTACTGAGTGAAACGGGCTTTAATTGACAATCATGTTACGTTATTTTTAAAATGTTTCCTTTTTTTTTCATAACCTCTTTAACACACTACTTCTCCGCTGCGAAGCGCGGGTATTTTGCTAGTATATATATATATATATATATACAGTGGTGTGAAAAACTATTTGCCCCCTTCCTGATTTCTTATTCTTTTGCATGTTTGTCACACAAAATGTTTCTGATCATCAAACACATTTAACCATTAGTCAAATATAACACAAGTAAACACAAAATGCAGTTTGTAAATGGTGGTTTTTATTATTTAGGGAGAAAAAAAAATCCAAACCTACATGGCCCTGTGTGAAAAAGTAATTGCCCCCTGAACCTAATAACTGGTTGGGCCACCCTTAGCAGCAATAACTACAATCAAGCATTTGCGATAACTTGCAATGAGTCTTTTACAGCGCTCTAGAGGAATTTTGGCCCACTCATCTTTGCAAAATTGTTGTAATTCAGCTTTATTTGAGGGTTTTCTAGCATGAACCGCCTTTTCAAGGTCATGCCATAGCATCTCAATTGGATTCAGGTCAGGACTTTGACTAGGCCACTCCAAAGTCTTCATTTTGTTTTTCTTCAGCCATTCAGAGGTGGATTTGCTGGTGTGTTTTGGGTCATTGTCCTGTTGCAGCACCCAAGATCGCTTCAGCTTGAGTTGACGAACAGATGGCCGGACATTCTCCTTCAGGATTTTTTGGTAGACAGTAGAATTCATGGTTCCATCTATCACAGCAAGCCTTCCAGGTCCTGAAGCAGCAAAACAACCCCAGACCATCACACTACCACCACCATATTTTACTGTTGGTATGATGTTCTTTTTCTGAAATGCTGTGTTCCTTTTACGCCAGATGTAACAGGACATTTGCCTTCCAAAAAGTTCAACTTTTGTCTCATCAGTCCACAAGGTATTTTCCCAAAAGTCTTGGCAATCATTGAGATGTTTCTTAGCAAAATTGAGACGAGCCCTAATGTTCTTTTTGCTTAACAGTGGTTTGCGTCTTGGAAATCTGCCATGCAGGTCGTTTTTGCCCAGTCTCTGTCTTATGGTGGAGTCGTGAACACTGACCTTAATTGAGGCAAGTGAGGCCTGCAGTTCTTTAGACGTTGTCCTGGGGTCTTTTGTGACCTCTCGGATGAATCGTCTCTGCGCTCTTGGGGTAATTTTGGTCGGCCGGCCACTCCTGGGAAGGTTCACCACTGTTCCATGTTTTTGCCATTTGTGGATAATGGCTCTCACTGTAGTTTACTGGAGTCCCAAAGCTTTAGAAATGGCTTTATAACCTTTACCAGACTGATAGATCTCAATTACTTCTGTTCTCATTTGTTCCTGAATTTCTTTGGATATTGGCATGATGTCTAGCTTTTGAGATGCTTTTGGTCTACTTCTCTGTGTCAGGCAGCTCCTATTTAAGTGATTTCTTGATTGAAACAGGTGTGGCAGTAATCAGGCCTGGGGGTGGCTACGGAAATTGAACTCAGGTGTGATACACCACAGTTAGGTTATTTTTTAACAAGGGGGCAATTACTTTTTCACACAGGGCCATGTAGGTTTGGATTTTTTTTCTCCCTAAATAATAAAAACCATCATTTAAAAACTGCATTTTGTGTTTACTTGTGTTATATTTGACTAATGGTTAAATGTGTTTGATGATCAGAAACATTTTGTGTGACAAACATGCAAAAGAATAAGAAATCAGGAAGGGGGCAAATAGTTTTTCACACCACTGTATATATATATATATACATATACACACATACATGCAGTTTTAATAACACAGAAATCAATATAAACATTAACATCATTATCATATGAGAATATGAAGTAATATATAAGAAGCACATTTCATATAAATATAAATTATTAAACAGTAAAATCTTCTTCTGTAATTTGCTACCGTGGCAATTTGTGTGTCTGTCCAGGATTTTAAATGACCTGTAGCTCGCAAACCGTTGCACCTATACACTTGAAATGTGGTACACATATAGTACGTCACGTCTACTATCCGCTTTATGGGTGATGATTGTTTTAGTCTTTTTATCTTTATTTTATTTTATTGTACAATCAAGTCCTATCTGCGCACACCAGGACGGCCGTGGGCAGATGCGTATGGTGTATTCACTCGATGTTATCGTGCATTGCGCTGTCAGTGGTATTTTGATAAAAGAATTTGAACAACATATAAGAAGCGTATAAATTATTAAACAGTAAAACATTAACATTTAAGAAGTAAAGTTACATTAAGTACTACTGCTGTGCCTTCGGGTATACCTCATTTTTTGTTTGCCCATTACATGCTTAAATGTATACATTTTTTGGTGCACCTACCCGAGAACACGCGACATATAACCGAGCGTGGGAGAAGCATGGATTTTAAACACGCGTTGAGTTGATGTGCTGGTCTCCCTCGTGAAATAACTGGTAATGTTTGACTAAAATCTACAGCGAGTAAAACGACATTAGCTCCTATTTTTTTTTTTACGATCTCTGAGATGTTGCTTTTTTCGGTTCAAGGCTTCATAAGCTCTTTTATGTTGTATGGTGTACTTATCCCAAACCATCATCTTTGAATGTTGCAAGACTTTCGCCTTGTATGTAGATCGGGGTAATTACATTCATTGCATTCCTAGTCTGAATCACAATGTGATTGTATGGGTGGTTACCTGGCACTGTAGGGTTGCCACCCGTCCTTTAAAATACGGAATCGTGCCGCGTTTGAGAATGAAATTGCGCGTCCCGTTTTGAATCAATACTGGACGGGATTTATCCCGTATTTTTTTTATCATTTTTTTTTTAAAGCAGCGTCTCATGCAAATCATCCCACACGCATTTTATGAAGATGCCTCCTTTCCTACTTTTGATTGGGTAATACTTGATGTCATCGTTAGTTTGATTGGTGTTTTTAACTGTCCAGTGAGTAGGGCGTGTCTTTCAACCGTAAGCAGATTTTTTGCACTGGTATCACTGACCTCGACGACGGCGACGTTATACGTCAAAAATAAATTACGATAAATGACGATTTTAGCGATACTTTATTACGACGGCGGCTACATAGACACGATCAAATAAAAACAAAAAAATCAAATAATCATTCTACATTTTCAAAACGTCGAAAAAACGACGGAATGAAAAAAAGGCCCACCCGACGACCCACCCATTCCATTTTTATATATATAGATTATTATTCACCTTAATAAAAACATAAGTGTCTGTCTGGTTGATGCGTCTCTGTCATTTCAACAGATGGTGCATTACAAACATTAACACTGCTTTGATAAATCTCATACCAAATGGCATATAACAGAGATGGTGCACTGCAAAAATTAACATTGAGGTCTGCATTGATTACATTGATTAAACCTGTCTTAAACCTGTCTTAAACCTGATGTGTACCACAGCTAAGTTACTTATTATTTGGCTAACAACTTTATTCAAGATGACTTACAGAGTTTGGTTACATTTTCGTTTTCTTTTGTTTTTTCCAATTAGAGCACAGGCAGGTGAAGTGATTTGCTCATAGTCACCCAGTGGCAGTAATGGGATTTAAACCCAAAACCTCAGGGTTTTTTGGTCCAAAGCTTTAACCACTACACCACTGTCTCACTTTTTAAACCTTCTGCAGCCAAAATCTGCTGAGATAGTCAGAGCCCACTGTACCATCACCAGCATGCTAAAGTCAGAACGTTATGTTTTGAGTGAGTTATTTTCATTACAAGAGCTACAATTTTATATGTTGACTGATTTGTAATTCATTATTATAAGTTTGTACATTTTTTATAATAATCTTCATATGGTGTATTTCTATCACAATATAGCATGTATATACTGTATGTTTATGTATTCAACAATGTTGTTTCTGTTACCCAGTTCTTGTATATTTCAGATGGCCCATGATCAACATATTAATGGCTACAATATCAGTATAACAAGAGGCACTGAACATGCTAACTACAGTACTCGGCACAGAGAATTCTTCCTGATTATTTCTGGATCCGCTTACACCATTAGCATTACAGCTTTTAATAATAAAGGAAGATCACCAGCAACTACTGTGATTGTTCAAGAGCTTGAAAATATAGGTAACTGTTTTGATTCTGTCAAAGACAAATTAATGAAGCCTATTCTGAATGGGAAGAATACCTTTATTAACACATGTGTCAAGTCTCTGCGGTACCATGAAGGCAATGACTGAGTTTCAGTTGTTGATTACACTTCTTCAACACAGTTAAAAGACAGGAGTATGTGATTAGTGGGCATTTCTCATGTCCTTGCAAGTTATTGATAAATGGACCCCTGGAGTCAGAGTGTCTTCTACTGTGGCTTACACTGGTGTCTTATCTCTTATCTTATACATGGAACAGCAGTGCCAGCACAGCAGGACTGGGTCATCAATCAAAAGGCTTTAATTAAAACAAGGGCAGAAGCTAACAGTAAAAAGGATATAATAATCATTATATAATCAGATGGTTAAAATCATTTTAACAGTAAAAGTCAACTAACAATTCACTTTTTGTGCATTATGTTTATCCATTATACAGAAATAGTAGGTACAACTATTAAAAATGCTAAAACTTTTTAAAAATTGAATTAACAAAAGTGTGGCTATTATGCGGTTGTCACCATTTGTTTTACAGATTGAACTTAATATACAGAAAGATATCTGATGTGACAATCCTATGTGAACCACAAATGTCAAAGATGCCTAAATGGGTCCCGTTACATTTAGGTGAAATAAGCAAATTTTTTTATTTTATCCAAAGAAAGGCCTGAATATACAGTAGTACTCCAGTCAGACTGTTTATCACTCAGTTGAATTCCCGTTGTACACAAATGGCCAATGACTAATGTGCCGCAAAGGTTAGTTTCCATAACTTTGATTGCCCTGGTATTCACATGCTGAAGAGCTACATTTAAATACTCAGATAATCAATAAATGGCCTGTTGAAAATGACAAAATCAGTGTTTCACTTTCAATAGCAAATATTAAATAGTAAATATTTAAGAGGAATGAAAAATTGCTCAATTGCTGTCTATACTTGTGTTTGGACTGATAAGAACAGATAATACTCATTCTACACAAGCATTCATACTGAATGGCAGATATTCTAATTTTCATTGTTTATTCCCTTAATGATCTCTTGCTTTTAATTACAATATGTGAAGTGAGTGACACATTGCCTGCCTTTCGGAAATAAATAAATAAACCATTTTATATGCATACCTTCTATTTGGGCTTGAATTTTAGAGAAGCATTATGGCTGCTAGAGGGTGAAGAATGTCAATATTTTTAAACTGTGGACTGTATATTTCCTAAGATGCCTGCACAGCTACAGTATGTGCTTTTACATTGGTTTTTAGGTACTGCTTTTATGCTGTATGCTGATGTAGGCAAAGCACAGATAATAGAGCACCTTTTGCAATAGTTCTTTCAAAAAGAATTTTTATATTCTGGAATATATCATTTCATATTTCTGCCATCTTGTCAGTTTTTATGTTATTTTGTAAAAGAGAACTTTATATCTTAACAAATACCAAATATAACTTGCAGTTTATTCTGGTGAGATGAATATAACAGCCAAGGACCCAAGCCAGTTTCAGATTTCTTGGAATTCAAGTGAGACGAAATGTTACGCTTTTGACTGGGGACCAGTTAAAGGAGATAGAACATCAAATTCCTGGTTCACTAACACACCTTCATTACAGTTAAATGGTAAGTTTTTATACGTTATTTCTGATTTTATTTTATATCTTTGTTATTGATAAAGTTATTCTGCTTTATAAGATGTAACACAAGACAGCTGAAAAGGCAGTAACTCTATCTAGTAAGATATTCTTTCTTGTAAAAACTTCACACATTTATAAGCCATAGCATGTCCGATTCAAAATACTTAAATAAGAACATATCCAGGAAGCATAACATGAAACAGGCCTTTAAAGTACACAGGACAGAATTGTTGTGGCACATCTATTTTTTTTTAGGAAAGTTAAAAAGTGAATACAGTAATCCCTCACTTATCGCGGGAGATAGGTTCCAAGGCCGACCGCGATAACTGAATTTCCGCGAAGTAGGGACACTATATTTATTTAATTATTTAACGTGTATTTGGACGTTTTTAAACCCTCCCTGTATTGTTTACAACCCACCATTTACTCTATTAAAAACAGGAACAACTGCTAAGCAATATGAAATCGGTAGATAAGTTTACACTTACTGTATAGCGAAGTACACGTAGCAGCTTTTAGGCGGTCATGACGTCGTCGACCTTGTTGCAAAGATTCCTAAAGCAGATTCCATCCAGACTACTGCCTTATCACGTCCACTTGCAACTCATTTTGCACCCTGGTTAAAGGACACTGCGGCTGTAGATCTTATATGCTTTTCCTCCTTTTTAAATAAAGAGAATCGATGTCCTGCAGCGGTGTAGCTGCTCCCTTCCTTCAACATATCCAAAACGTTTACCTTTTCTGCAATCATTTGCATCTTCTGTTGGTGCTTGGACACGGCTCCTGAAGCATTAGCACGTTAATGATGAATGAGTGAGATGAGACTTCCTGGTTAATGCAACACTCGTCGCTGAGCCAATCAGCAGCACACAGGAACTTAACTGCGTGCTTTGATTGGGTAGCTTCTCAGCAATCCGCCAATAGCATCTCTTGTATGAAATCAACTGGGCAAACCAAGTGAGGAAGCAAGTAAACAGACCCATTGTCCGCAGAAACCCGCGAAGCAGCGAAAAATCCGCGTTATGTATTTAGAGATGCTTACATATAAAATCCGCGAAGTCGTGAATCCGCGAAAAGTGAACCGCGAAGTAGCGAGGGATTACTGTATTTTGAAATCAAGATTTGAAGATGGTTTTTTACATTTTCTCCCCTTGTTTATATTATAATTTTAAATTTTCAAATAATGCCAGCATCACACTATTGGACTTGACATGAGTTTCACTCATACAGCTTGTCAAATGTAATGACTACAGTTGCTGAACGCCATTGCCCCTGAAGGTGTTGAATTATACTAACTGGGAGTCAAAAGAAATGAGTGACTTTATAAAGGGGGCTTAGGTTCAATCCTGGGGAGCCACAGTGGGTGCAGGTTTTTGTTTCAACTCAGTTGTTTAATTAGAGGCCAATTATTGCTGCTGAAGCAAATAAGTGTTTTTATGCTTCTGAATTCCTGACTTTCATCTGCTTCTTTTGCTCTTAAACAGCTTAAAAACCTGTGTGTAGTTCCACCACCTGGCACAGGCGCAGTCTGATTTTGAAAATGTCTCAGGTCATTCTTACAGTTCAACCCACACAAGTCCATGCAAGCATATTTACCTCTCATGTGAAACGGTAGTATTACACTTTAATGTCTTTAATTAGTAAACACGTCCTGCAATTTATAAAAGAGTTGTACAGGATATGTATGAGGGAAGTGTGACAGTGGTGAGGTCTGCAGTAGGAGTGACGGAGGCTTTCAAGGTGGAGGTGGGATTACATCAGGGATCGGCTCTGAGCCTTTCTCATTTGCAATGGTGATGGACAGGTTGACAAGCGAGATTAGACAGGAGTCCTCGTGAACTATGATGTTTGCTGATGACATTGTGATCTGTAACAATAGTAGGGAGCAGGTTGAGGAGACCCTGGAGAGGTAGAGATATACTGTGGAGAGGAGAGGAATGAAGGTCGGTAGGAACAAGACAGAATACATGTTTGTAAATGAGAAGGAGGTCAGTGGAATAGTGAAGATGCAGGGAATAGAGTTCGGAAGGTGGATGAGTTTAAATACTTGGGATCAACAGTACGGAGTAATGAGGATTGTAGAAGAACGGTGAAAAAGAGAGTGCAGGCAGGGTGGAATGGGTGGAGAAGAGTGTCAGGAGTGATTTGTGACAGACGGATATCATCAAGAGTGAAAGGGTAGGTCTACAGGACGGTAGTGAGACCAGCTATGTTATATGGGTTAGAGACGGTGGCACTGACAAGAAAGCAGGAGACAGAGCTGGAGGTATCAGAGTTAAAGATGCTAAGATTACAGTGATGGTGTGACAGAACAAGATGCAGGGGTCAGAAAGATATGGAAGAAGATGATCCTCTGTGGCAACCCCTAACGGGAGCAGCCGAAAGAAGAAGAAGAAGTGTTTGTTTACAAGCCTACTGAGTGTGTCTTGAGGACAGTAATTAAGTTGATCAATAAAAGCTAAAAACATTAAGGCTTGCTAAGGTAAGTTTAAAAAGATAAAGAAACCAATCTCGCTTCATAAGGATTTACACTGTGCAGACAACCTGCCTAAAGTATGCAAACTTTTACATTTTCTACCCCATTAACCAGCTGCCAATTAACAACGGGATGCACATGACACAGGGTTCACTATCTAACCTGGCTTCATTTACACCTGTGTGTTCATCATGAAGGATCTGCTTTAGCAAAAGTTTGGAAAGAAATGGAAACAAAAATGTGAAAACGTGAGAATTATAAATCTGCTTTGCACCACAAATAATTTAGATAATATCCCCAAAAAGAAAGAGAGTACAATAAAATAATAACCTGACATGGCAGAATGAAAGCAATAATCAGTCATTAAATGTCTGTCATTGGAAAAGATTAGCTTCTATTTTGGAGAAATTGGGTTGAAAGAAAATCGTGTACGCCACTACAGCCCCCAGGACCCAACATGAGCACCCCTGGTTTACACAATTCTCTTCATGATTGAAAGTCTCCTATTGCACCCTAAAAGCACCACAAGATCACCTTATTTTAGCCGCCAGTCAACGTGAACTGTCATGGTTAGCCTTGTAACTGAACAAGTGCTTACCAGGAGTTCAGCCTCAGATTTGGTCCACCTGTTTTCTGCCTTTAAAAAAATAAACAGACATTTGTTCCAGCCTCAATCCTGCATTTGCACAGTCCAATGAGCACCTCAGACAACTGTCCTGCCTCCCTTCCTGTTCCCCCTCTGAACAACAGATTATCAGCATAATACCAGATGACTTGTCCATCATAGGCTGCATTAATAATGGAAACGAGTAAGAGTGCTGGACGGTTTTAGAGGACTTTGTCTTATAGTGTAGGGACAACAACTTGAAACTCAACATCAACAAGTCTAAAGAACTGGTGGAGAAGGAGCTCCTGAGACCAGTCACCTTTCAGGGGGAGGACATGGAAGTGGTGCAGATCTACTAGTACCTAGGGGTCCATATAAACAACAAACTGCACTGGTCTGACAACACAATGGCGCTGTATAAGAAGGCCCAGAGCAGATTGCACTTGCTAAGGAGACTCAGTTCTTTTGATGTGTGCAGCAAGCTACTGGAAATGTTATACCAGTCCATAGTGGCCATTGTGGTGGTCTAGGCTGTGGTCTCCAGGGGAAACAACTTGAGCTCAAAAGAAGCACAATGTGTGAATAAACTTATCAGGAAAACCTGCACCATCACAGGATGAACCCTGGACACACCAGAAGATGTTGTGGAAAAGAGGAAGATGGCAAAATCGTTCACCATTATGAAAAATCCCCTCCATCCCCCCCAGGAGGGGCTCTCTTGGAGCACTTTTAGCCGTAGGCTCATTCCACCACAGTGTGTGAAGAAGCACATCTGGGGGGCTTTTCTGTCCACTTCTACCTGGCATTTAAATGCTTCCTCCCAGGGCACTTGTTACGTTTATATTGAAATACCATTTTGAAATATATGAACAATATGCTTTTATTTATTTACTTACTTATTTATCTATTTATTTTTACATATCATTGATTGATTGGCTGTATTATTTCTCCTGTGAGTCTGTATCCTTGTTTTTATGTTTCTGTTGCTGTATGCATGTGAATTTCTCCTTGGGGTTAATAACATTTATCTTATCTAATCTAATAACACTTCTTTTCTTGTAAGCTGGTTTTGTCCTCCAGCAGTTGTAGACATTATATTCTGTACACTTCCAGTGTGTGCTCATTGGCTGAAAACTGTCACACAAGATTTTTTGCAGCGAGTTTCAAATGGCTATGACTGTGTTGCATTGGCAGTCACACTACCCTGCTGATGTCACAGGTGCAAGCTGCAACTGCTCACGACTGTCCATGACTTTTTAAAGCCAGGCTCACAACACATAACTTTTAAATTCCAAAATCAGTAAGCTGCTCACATTACAAAACATTCTTTCTTAGGTTCAGCTGCTTTGTCATCGTAATGGTGTATGCTCCAGCAAAGATTATCTGATTCCAAAGATCTGTTGTCTCACCAAAACACACACAGTTGATTTCTCTATGATGGAGCCATCAAAGCAGCTTGAAGTCATTACTTTAGAAAGACGTTCTGCCAACTTCTGCATTTCTTAGGTCGCTGGAGAGAGGCATTCCTCAACGTCACTTTGAAGTTGTTTCTAGTTTCCTCCTGTACTCCTTTTGACCAGTGATCATCGCTGTTTTCACCTGCTTATCACCGGTCTGCTTACACTACAAGGTCTTGTGATGATAAATTTGAAAAAGAAAAAAAGTTTCTATGACTGGAAGATTGAGGCTAAAATCGTGTGGCATGAGCCTGGCATAAGATTATACTAAAAACCAAAGTTCTAACTGAAAATCATTGGAAAAGTCATGTAGTGTGACCCCAGCTTAAACTTACATTTTAATTTAACACTGAAAAAAAAAATATTTAAAAACCACTAATATATGTTTTCACTCAATTTGAGCATATGTAAAAATAATGATTATGTACATAAAGTGAAAATAACTGCACTTTAGAAAACAAAATTAATAAAACAAGTACAATTATACAATTTTAAAACAAGTATCCATATTTAGTTTGTTTTTATGCCATATGTTGTTTTGGTGCTTTCAGTCAGTACTTTTTTTTTTTTAAACTTGCCTTTTGTGCATTTGTTTAATTTTGTAACAGTTAAACGTTTCTAAACTTGATTTTCACTTTTTTGTTTTATATTGCTTTGCGCCCTCCTCCACCATAGCCTATCATCTATGGGCGAGGAGCAAAAGCTTTAGGTTCATCAAAAATTTTGCTCTCCAGTTTTTGATAGATCTTGACATTTTAGGATGCCCCAATACAGAAAATATTGATATCCCGATGATAGGTGTGTATCTGTCTGTGTGTGTCTGTGTGTCACAGTTTCTTGAGGAAGGTGTAGAGCTAAGCCTGTTATGAGATGATGACGACGAGATGATTAGTTTCTGAGCCAAACTGCGCAAGAGACAGAGGCACTCTAGAGGAACCCTCAAGTACTGCATTATGAATTCTTCTCATCAATTGCTGTTGTAATTACAGTACATATTTTATGATCAGAAAGATCAGCATCAGAGCGGTAAATAATTACTGAAATGTTATCGAATAGTTTGGGTAATGTGGTTCCAAGGGCGCAAAGCCTACTGATGCTCACATCCAAATTTCTTTAACTTTAGATTGATTTAAAGTGAACTCTGTTGATTTAAAGTATAATTTCAGAGATTGTAGTGTTATAAATTGTCTACACCTTATTACTTTGATAATGTCTTACTAATTGAAGGCTTTTCTGAGTCATTTCTAGGAAGGCTGCTTTGTTGTGAAGTTCTTTGTGTTAAACTTTTTATATACAGCAAGTTTTAGTAATTTATGTAAGACTCTGCAATGCTAAGCATAAGATCAGTAAATTCATTTCTGAGTAGGTCCCTTCATCTTACTGTTCTCTAAAAGTATATATTCATTAATATTGAAAGTGTGCAGAATTTTGAACTCTTTCCACTTTGGAAAAAAATGCTGCAAAAATGAAATTGTGTTCTTTGTGATGTAGGTGAATTTGAAGCCTATAAAAGATATCGTATCATAATGTATTTAAGATATAAAAATCCACCTTGCAACCTGAAAGACTTCAATGGCACTGAAAGAACATTTGCTGTTAAGGATGCTTATATCACCGAAGGAAGTAAGTTATATATTGGGTGCATATATAGTTTATTTTTTGTTTCAAATATCAAAAATACTGCAGTTGCTTATAATTGTTTTTATATTGCAGCACCTCTATATGGCCCGTCCAACATTTCTGCCAGTGACATTAAAAGCACATCAGCATTGCTTACCTGGTCAGAAATTCCAGAGGAGAGTTTGCAAGGGTTTCTCCAGGGTTATGCCATCCATTACTCTAGCAATAGTACTATGGACTCGTCCCAAGGTGAATTTAAGCTGTTTTCTGTAAAGGAATTTCAACAATGCAATGTAATGCTAAACATAAGATGATACAGCCAGTAAGTTCATTTCTGAGTACCGGTAGGTCCCTTCAGTTAAAAGCAAAGTGTTGTTTGTATTAAGAAGACAGACACACTTGTGAGTTCCCATTAGCAGTGATTTGTTATACTGTAACGACACACTAAATTCTATTGAACTTTGATCAAAAAGTACAAAACCAATGGGTTGAAACTTCTTCAGCTATTCTACTTCTTTTATCAGTACCAAAGACACTTTTTTCTGTACTGTGCATATAATGTCTTCTGCATATAAGCTCTTGTCTTATTAGAAATTCTTGTTTCATTAGATGATGTGTGCTATACGAGTGTCCATTCAGGAACATCAGCATTAATATAGGTGACACCAAACAAGTAATGTTTTGTGCATGCAGTAGGATTATTTTCAATTTACCTTCAATATTTTTTTTTGTTTTTATAAATATTTTAGGCATCAATTTAACTAGATAGCATCTTGTTTGTTATTTCCTCATCACTATTATTGAATAATTTATAAATAACTAATATTCATCTCAATAAAAGAGGAATAAATTCTGTAATGAACCTGCCTCTCATGATGAGTTGAGAAAAGAAATATAGTGAAGAATGAGTATCCTCTTGTGCAATAACAACTATGATAACATTCTCATTTATCTATTTTCTCCAGGACAGAGTTTACAATATTACTTAATTTATTACAGTAATAGAGTAGTGTCATTTTGGGAAACGGTACACAGTATTCTATATCCTGACAATATGCTAGATCAGGGGTCCTGGATGTCCGCAGTGGCTGCAAGTTTTTGCTTTAACCAGATTTTTAATTAGAACCCATTTATTTACGACTAAAGCACTATGATTTTATGAGCTTAGTTTTAGTTAACTCGTTTGTTATGATTCAGAACCATTAATTGCCTTTTGTAGTTTTAAACAGCTGCATCAATCAGCCATCAGTTAATAGTGAGGTGGAAATGACAAAGGAACGACCAGCTAACGCTAAGCCTGTATACATGAATGATGAAGTATCTGTGTTAATAAAGTGTTTTTAAATAAATGAGAGAGTAAGGAAGGACCAAGAGGTGTAAATCTTTTCTGAACCAGAAAACATATGGATATTGTGCTCAGAAAATGTAAAGTCTACAAAATAAAGGTTTGTCTTAGAAAAATAAAAACAGTAACAGCCCATATAATTAAATACCAAGTTTCATTATCTGCTAGGCCCGAGTACTAAGTAAGAAACTGGTTAGAATGAAAACCTGCACCCCCCCGCGGACCTCCAGAACCAGAGTTGAGTACCCCTGTGCTAGAAATCCATTTTCTGAGCCAGTTGAATCAATTGCAGGATGATAAAAATCCAGTTACTTTACAAAATATTTGAAATACTACTTGATTGTATTAAATTCCAGTTTTATTTTTATGTTAATCGTCTTCTTTTCTCAGCTGTTTATGTGAATTCATCTACATTGAGCTGGACTTTAACTGATCTCAGAAGCAACACGCTTTACACAGTGCAAATTTCTGCCTTCACAAGTGCTGGAGAAGGAAAACAAAGTGAAGACTATGTGTTTGTAACTCTGAAAGAAGGTAATGTACATCTTATTTGTAATACAACTGTTATTTTTGAAAGATCGAAAACAATCTGTTAGTATAATGCAACAAAAATTGTATTTCCATTTTTATGAACATTGTTGGAGTGGTTCGCAAACCTGCTGAAAGTAAAAATCTAGACACTAATTCATTTTAATACCTTTATGACAGATCAAATATAAATTAAAAAAGTTCAGATTGTTTAATGAGCAACGTCAAGAATGATTAAAAGAAAGATAAATAAGAAATAATTTCCACAGGATGAATTTTTGTATACACCATTTTAAGATGTACTGTGCAACTGTTGGGAACAGGGGGTTAACATTTTAAATGAAATGTGCTGATAAATCGATAGTTATGTAATGTTTACCTTACTAAATATGTAGTAGTGACTTTTAAAACCATGTGCCTTTGTTAGTAATGTCCGTGCACCAAAACAGGACTATATGCATGATAAATGTTGAATTATCCTTCCACAAAGAGAAATGAGCAAATAGAAGTGAGTCTTAACATGAGCTGCATAAAATTATTAAATATAACATTATACATGACAAATTATATCTATCATGCTGGCAAACGTTTAGTTCAAACTAGCTAGGAGGAAAAATTGTCTTTTCCGTAAAGCTCTCTGCAGTTGATAAATACGAATGAGCTCCCATGTAATTCAATGTTCTGTATATGTAATGGGCTGTCAGGATTTAAGAGTACTAATATTTTGTATGCTGAATGGTTTTGCTTAAATCTTGATGGTCTTAATGAAATAAAATTATGCAAATACAAATACCTGTATTTTCTTATGGAGTTATTAATTGTGCTCCTCTGCCTTAGTATATTAAGTGAAAATATTCTGCACGTAGCATATTTAATTAAATGAAATATTAAATTCTGCCTTTCTTCCTGCTTGTGTTTGTAGTCTCTGCAAGGATCTATTTTACAATGAGTGGAATACCTGTTCTTCTGATTACATTTATTGTAATATATTGTCAAGGTTTTGAAAAGTAAGTAGTATTAGTAAAAACATTTTAAATGCACAATTTTTTATATTGTTAAATTCACATTTAAAGTACGCTTGTCATGATTTTCACGTTAGACAGCCATTATTAGGCTTTGCTGGAGAAAAGACTAAATGAACGCTGCAGATTCTGTCATTAAAAAAGAAACAAAACACGGGGAGCACCGTACTGTCACACAAGGCAATAAACTGAAGTCCATTATGTGGCCTGTAAACATTCAGGCAGCTATTAAAGGTATTCACTGCTTTCAAACAATGCAAATTATACACAATATTTTTAATTTAATTCAAAAATGAATCATTTCCAAAATACCCATCCTCTTTGAAATGAGACCTTAGTATTTACTGTATTACACACAGTGGCTGCATACCTGATGAAGGCTGAACAACTTAAATGTTGCATCTTTAACTTTCTTTCCATTTCAGCATGGAAGTAAACCTATAACTTTTTTTGCCTTTGCAGATGCACGCTGAGGCAGCCCCACACTAAATTCCACTTTTCATATATACACACATACATACACACTATGGTGCAGTCTGTTATGTTCAGAAGTCAGCCATCTGCGTATTGTTTGAAACAATTTTGAATTAACTCGAGCGGTCTCTGAGAAGTTACATGGGTAGCACAGCTTCTGACTGATGGCTACTGTAAGAACTACACAGGTGAAGAGCTAATCTTGTGCTTTATGAAAGAGTTGTTTTGGCAACTCTTTTTCCCAGAAGACACATTGAAGACTCTGGGTCCTAGCTAAGGAGATGACTGTGAGCTGATGAGATAACAGTTGATGTTTTTGTTCTCAACTCTAAGCCCAGTGTTTATCATAAGAATAGCACTGTGCATCATCCTGGGACCACCGTCCTTTCCATAATGCATGGTCGTGACACAATCATTCTGCTGTATAAAGGTAACTGTGTGCATTACACACCATGGAAAACTTGTGAAGACAGTGAAGTACAGTGAATTTTAAGAGGGAAACCTGCTGTAATCTGCAAGAAACCTGACACTTGGATAGAAAGAGAGAGAGAGAGAGAGAGAGAGAGAGACAGAGATAGATAGATAGATAGATAGATAGATAGATAGATAGATAGATAGATAGATAGATAGATAGATAGATAGATAGATAGATAGATAGATAGATAGATGTTTGAATGAACTCTATTTGTCTTTTTACAGAAGCTCTGTAAATAAATAAATAGAAGGTTGATCCCCCAGAAGCACAAGGACTTGAAACATTAAGTCATGGACTTATATTCATTTATATATTATACTAGCAAAATACCCGCGCTTCGCAGCGGAGAAGTAGTGTGTTAAAGAGGTTATGAAAAAGTAAAGGAAACATTTTAAAAATAACGTAACATGATTGTCAATGTAATTGTGTTGTCATTGTTATGAGTGTTGCTGTCATATATATATACATATACACATATACACACACATATACACACATATACAGATATATTATATATAGCAAAATACCCGCGCTTCGCAGCGGAGAAGTAGTGTGTTAAAGAGGTTATGAAAAAGTAAAGGAAACATTTTAAAAATAACGTAACATGATTGTCAATGTAATTGTGTTGTCATTGTTATGAGTGTTGCTGTCATATATATATACATATACACATATACACACACATATACACACATATACAGATATATTATATATACATATACACATATATTTTTTATATATATATTTTTTATATATATATATATATATATATATATACACACACATACATACATACATACATACATATACACACATAGATGCACTTACAATAACATAGAAATCAATATAAACAACATTAACATCATTATCATATGAGAATATGAAGTAATATATAAGAAGCACATTTCATATAAATATAAACTATTAAACAGTAAAATCTTCTTCTATAATTTGCTACCGTGGCTTTTCGTTGGTCTGTCCAGGATTTGAAATCACCTGTAGCTTGCAAACCGTTTCACGTATTGACTTGAAATCTGGTACACATATAATACGTCACGTCTGCTATCCGCTTTATGGGTGATGATTGTATTACTCTTTTTATGTTTATTTTATTTTAGAATCAACTCCTATCTGCGCACACCAGGGCGGCCGTGGGCAGATGCGTATGGTGTATTCACTCCATGTTATCGTGCATTGCGCTGTCACTGGTATTTTGATAAAAGAATTTGAACAATATATAAGAAGCGTATAAATTATTAAACAGTAAAACATTAACATTTAAGAAGTAAAGTAACATTAAGTACTACTGCAGTGCCTTCGGGTATACCTCATTTTTTGTTTGCCCATTACATGCTTAAATGTATACATTTTTTGGTGTACCTACCCGAGAACACGCGACATATGACCGAGCGTGGGAGAAGCATGGATTTTAAACATGCGTTGAGTTCATCTGCTGGTCTCCCTCGTGGAATAACTGGTAATGTTTGACTAAAATCTACAGCGAGTAAAACGACATTACCTCCTTTTTTTTTTTACGATCTCTGAGATCTTGCTTTTTTCGGTTCAAGGCTTCATAAGCTCTTTTATGTTCCATGGTGTACTTAATAAGTACTAATTATCCCAAACCATCATCTTTGAATGTTGCAAGACTTTCGCCTTGTATGTAGATCGGGGTAATTACATTCATTGCATTCCTAGTCTGAATCACAATCTGATTGTATGGGTGGTTACCTGGCACTGTAGGGTTGCCACCCGTCCTTTAAAATACGGAATCGTGCCGCGTTTGAGAATTAAATTGCGCGTCCCGTTTTGAATCAATACTGGACGGGATTTATCCCGTATTTTTTTTATCATTTTTTTTTTAAAGCAGCGTGTCATGCAAATCATCCCACACGCATTTTATGAAGATGCCTCCTTTCCTACTTTTGATTGGGTAATACTTGATGTCATCGTTAGTTTGATTGGTCTTTTTAACTGTCCAGTGAGGAGGGCGTGTCTTTTAAGTACAGTCTGCAAAGTGTTGGCACTGAGATGTGGCGTCAGCGCCATAGTTGAAGCCCCTAACGTTGCGGTCAGCAAGTCGGCTAACATCCGCCATGTGCCGTCTTTCAGTTGCGAGAAGCAGATCATAGAATGGTTGAAACTGTTGCCCCTAACGTTGCGCCACGGCATGTGGTTCGTTTATACCTTGTGTCTTCTCATTAAACTTTTATCTCGCGAATATGTTATTGCAATCCGCAGCGGGAGCGTTTCTATAAACTTAATTTAAACTTACGTTTTACACCGTGCTTTGTTTCCCTTATGAACATGCTTGTATGCTTAACTCGCTCCGTTCTCAATTGTTTAATTAATTTTTTGCTCTTCGCTGTTTGCGGCTGTTCCTCCATTTCCCCCCACTTCGTTCTTTTATCTCGCGAATATGTTATTGCAATCCTTAACGGGAGCGTTTCAATAAACTGATTGAAAATAGTTTTGTATTTACCTTTTTAGTAAAAGGCGAGCTTTTAAGCCTGAGAAATCAACCCGTAAATGCACACGTTTAATTGCACATGTGTTAATATGTATGCTTACACAGTATTAAAAGACAGTCAAAAATTAACGTCATTTACCTTCGTTCCCGCGTGTGACTCGTGCTGTAAATGTCTTCCTTGTTTTTAGTTCACGTGATTACGTAGGAGGCGTGATGACGCGATACGTGACTCCGCCTCCTCCATTACAGTGTATGGACAAAAAATATGTTCCAGTTATGACCATTACGCTTTGAATTTCGAAATGAAACCTGCCTAACTTTTGTAAGTAAGCTGTAAGGAATGAGCCTGCCAAATTTCAGCCTTCCACCTACACAGGAAGTTGGAGAATTAGTGATGAGTGAGTCAGTCAGTCAGTGAGTGAGTGAGTGAGTGAGTCAGTGAGGGCTTTGCCTTTTATTAGTATAGATTATATTTTCATTTATATATTCTTATATTCATTTTGTATTCAAAAAGAAATGGCCAAGTGTGGTTTAGTTTGATGGAAATTTGTTCCGTCACAGCATAAAATACGAAAAAAGAACAGTTATTTCATTCTTCATAATTCATGTTTTGCCATGGTGTTTCCACCAAATGTTGAAAATACTCAAAGAGAAGAGCAGAACAGATATGGGTACAGTTGGTAATTAATGGTAAAGAGTAGCAACAGATTTGGTGTCCCATGTACCCACTACTAAACCAGGTTTTAAATAATCAAAGCAATTTAAAAACATGATCAGAATTAAAAGTATAATCAGGAAAATTTATTCACTCCCATGAAGAAACCTGAAAACAAGGTGATGTCAAAGAAAGACATTGAAAAGCAGGAATTAGTCCTTGCAGTGATTACGTGTGCCGTATATACTGTAGCTTAGAAGTTCCAATTGTCTGGAGTGCTTAAAAAGTGGTAAAAAAAAACGAAACCTCAGATAATAAATATTGTACACTTTGATTGGAAATAAAATATGAAATATACTAGTCATTTAGCCCGTTACAATAATGGGCGCTAGAACAGTAGTGCATAAACATTAGTAGGAACAGTCTATATTAAATGGCAAGGGACTTTGACCTCATTCTTTTTGTTGGTCGTATTTTTCTTTCTTTTAGCCTTTCTTTTGTTGATGTTTACTTGCTGAGCTGACCGTTCTTCATGGGCTGCCGCCGTGTATTGTGTGTCTTTAATTTTCTATGACAGTAATACTGTCTTGTACGGCTCTGTTCAATAAGGGCGCGCACAAAAAGGCGAGCTTCAAAAGGGCGACCTCAATTGAACGCGGTGAATAAAGGCGTTCGTAGATAATTTAGTTCAAATGGCTCTGGAATATGTGAAGAGCAACAAAGGTGCAGATCTTTATTTACGCACGCCTTTATTCGCTGCGGCCAATTGAGGTCGCCCTTTTGAGGCTCGCCTTTTTGTGCGCGCCCTTATTGAAGGATGCCATCTTGTACGTCCGTAATATACCTTTAATTTTCTCTGGCGGTAATACAGGCGTGCGCGTCGGTAATATGCCTTTAATCTCCTCTTGACAGTAATACTGACTCGTATGTGGCTGTAATATGCGTCACTGTATTGTGTACCTTTCGTTTCCTCTTGCAGTAATACTGGTTTGTATTTCCGTAAAACGCCTCTAACTTTATCTGACAGTAATATCGCGCGTCGCACCGTGCCCCGCGCATGCGCACTTCATCAGAAGACACCCACACACGGACACCTGGACGCACAAAGGGATTTTATATATATAGATAGCCAGTTAACAAATTATGTTGTTTTTTTATTTAGAAAGCTAAAGGATATATTTTAAAACTCAAAAGTGGTGACAATTTGATTTCAATGTTTTGTTTTGTTTTTTTACCCTTTGCATCTGTTTACTGTAATACAAGCAGTCTGGATACTTGCAAAATAGTTTAGTAGTACATTTCTGATTTATAAAATAATAATTTTACATTTTTATGCTGTACTTTTGCATGTGTGTTTTATAGTCATAATTTAATGTAACACCTGCAATATGCAAATATATAAGCTATATAATGAAAAATATATTTAAAAGGATAATGACAGTTCTGTTCTTTAATATTTAAGAGTGAAAAAAGCCTTTTGGCCACAAATCCCCTCTCCAGAGAACAGCAGCGCTATCCAAGAAATTGATAAGACCAATCCTGCCGTAAGTAACAGTCAACAAAAGAATGCCTTTTTAAAATACAATCACAAATTATAATAATCTGCAGTAAAACAATTTATTGTATAGGCATTATTGTTTAAATAAATATAAATTTCAAAGAAAATACTGTTGAATTTACGTAAGCAATGTTGCCACTTGTGACCTTGTTAACCAAATATTTTCCTGGAATTTTGCCACACAGCCAGTTTAGATGAACAATTATTTCCCAGCACCCCAAGATGCTTTGCAGGGCCAGCGTGACATCACACAGCTCTAGCAGCCATGCACAGAACATTCATTCCTGTATACTGTAAATGTACTGCACCTCATATTTTATATTGTTGCCCAACCCGGTTTCATACTTGCATGACGTCTCTACTCCAGTTGGATTTGCACCCTGCATGTATCCAAAAAAAACAAAACCAACAAAAAAGTTTTTTTCATTTGAGATCTACATTAGCTGACCATAATGAAAATGTTATGAAAATACTTCATTGTTGTGCATTGATTCATTATATGTTGTATCTTCACTGCTGAGCTAAGTATGTTAAGCTCCTCTCTGTGTTGCACAGATCAGGCACAGCCCCCCAAATATGTAACACTGATTCCTTGCATCACAGGTTCTCTTGGTGTTAAGGTACACATGAGTACCCATATATTATCTGCCAATACACTGAATCTCAAACAGGGAGCGCAAGCCAATCTTCAAGACCCGGTTAGTAGAACAAATGCAAGCATAATTGGCCATGCTGCACAGCGCCATGTCAAAACAAACCTTAGACGCCCAACACACAAGATCCTGTGAAATAATAAAAATAATGAAAGACTTGTTACTATTTGCAAGGTGTTTCTGTCTTTATGATGAAAGAAAAAAGTGTAAAGGATCTGCACAGATACTGTAGACTAGACACAGCTGGCACACCATTTTTGTGCTCAATTCCTTTATTAACTGGAGGTTATCGGTGCACTGTCCAATCTTGTAACATAACTTGTTTTGTAAGAGCAAAACTTGGATGTCATGTTTTCTAAATAATTGCAAAACCTTTTTGGAAACAAAATTGTGTTATTATAAACCTAGAACACAGCAGGTAATAAGTAATATTTGTGTTTGCTTTTCTGCATGAACAGAGGTTGGTGGAAAGTAGCCTTTTGCCAGTGACTGAATTGGAGTTGGACACCTCTGATTCTGGGAGCATCCATATCATTGAAGAAACATCTGAAATTACCCGAATATATGAGGCTGCAAAGAATAATCAATCAGTTGATCAGGAAGTTCTGGTCCAAGATGCTGAAGCTCTAATTGTTACTGATCAGGTAGAGCCAGACCACATGAATGCATTTTCCAAAATGGCAGGCCCTTCATTCAAAACTGCAAGTGATTACACCACAATGGAATTATTTCGCCAAGCAATGCCTCATTTTTCTAAAGTCGATCAGGAGACACAAGACAAAGAAGAGCACACAGCTTGTGATATGAGGCAAGACTACGTGAAGCAAAAGCACTGCTACATGAATCATGCTGACTCATGAACCCTATTATGGACATGCGGCGCCAGTCTAACGATCCTCTTGATGGTAGAAAGGACCGTCACTCAATGGCCTCAAGCAAACTATCTGAAGTTATTAAGAGTCGGAAACCATTTGGGGCATCTTCTACACACCAGGAAACAGAAATGAATGGAGTCCGCTGAGATACAAGCTGTGATTTGTTCAGCTGGAATGTTAATAAGCTGATGTGATATTTGACATAAACCAGACAAGTCAAAGTCAAGGCCTGCAGGCCACATCCAGACCACGATGTAATTATATACCACCCACAAGATAGTTGTATATGTCTTTATTAATGGCCCGTCAGTAAATGGAACTCCCACTGCTCATACTACACTCCCACTACTCATACTACAAATCCCACAATGCACTGCAACCCCCAAGCTGCTCTAATGAAACAGTGATCAGTGGTCAGCGGGTGAATGCATCGATTAACACTTTTACAATCACATTTAAACTAGCACCCAAATGAAAAGTGGACATGGAAAACAGGGATTTTCAAAGCAGCTGGGAGGCAGAGTACCAGTTTTTAGACATCGGAGGTAAACCTGTATGCCTCGTTTATGGAGCTAATGTGGCTGTAATTAAGGAATATAACATAAGATGGCACTTTGAGACAAAACATCAGGACAAGTACAAAAACCTGGACACACAGCAGAAGCTACAGAAGGCAGAAGAGTTTAAAAAGAGTCTGTTGTCGCAACAGGCTATGTTCACAAAAGCAAACATTACCAAGTGAAGCGGACGTGAAAGCTAGTTTTATAGTGGCAAAAGAGAGCCAAATCGGCCCTTTATGGGGGAGAGTTTTTGAAGCACTGTATGATTAAAGTGTGCGGTCTTTGTGTCCAGACAAAATGCAGGTATTTTCAAATGTAAGCCTTAGCAGAAATACTGCTGCTGATCGGATATGTGAGCGTGCCACTGATTTACAAACACAGTTTATGGAACAGGGAAAAGACTTTATTGCATATTCCCTTGCTGTGGATGAGAACTCCGATAAGACTGACACTGCACAGCTGGCAATTTTCATTCATGGAGTAGATTCCAGTTCATGCATTACAGAGTATTAAACCAATTCATGGCACAACCACAGGATAAGACATGTTTGAAGAAGTATCTAAATGTGTAAATGACATGAAACTGTCCTGGAACAAACTTATGGCACTGATGATGGATGGAGCACCTGCAATGTGTGGGGAAAAGAGTGGATAGGTGCGAAGGATGCGAGAGAAGATGCAGAGGGAGAATGGCACAGCTGAGCTCACAAGATATCACTGCATCATACACCAGGAGACACTATACTGAAAAATCCTGAAGATGGAACACGTCATGAGCACTGTAACACAGGCAGTTAACTTTATAAGAGCCAAAGGCTTAAATCACCGCCAGTTTCAGGCTGTTCTGGAGGAAATACATTCTGAATTTTGTGACATGCCTTATTACTCAGAGGTGCGCTGGCTGAGTCGAGTAAAAGTGCTTAACAGATTTTCGAGCTGCATGAGGAAATCTATCAGTTCAAGCAAAGTAAAGGAAAAGACTCCATAGGGCTCCAGGATGAAAAGTGGCTGTGTGAGCTGGCCTTTCTGTGCGAGATAACAAAGCATCTGAAAGCAATAAACCTCCGGCTTCAGGGATGGGACTGTGTGATTATGGACACATATGATGCAGTGAAAGCTTTCCAGGTCAACCTCCAACTGTGAGAGACACCAATGCAGAGCGGGAACTTAAGTCACTTTCCATGTTGTCAAAAAAATCACAAACCAGGTCTTCACTGCTGTGTTTCTAATTGCGCGTTTTGCTGATAAACTAAGCACACTTTGCATGGAGTTCACACGGCGCTTTGCTGATTTTAAAGCACAGAAATATAATTTTGAACTGCGCAGAAATCCATTTGCAGTTGACATGGAGAAAGCACCTGTAAACATCCAGATGGAGCTGATAGAACTCCAGTGTAACGGGACACTGAAGGCAGAGTATGACTTTGTGGGGCCGCACAAGTCCCCCAGCTGCATCCCTGACACGATGCCACAACTCCACCTAGATGCTGCTCGAGTGCTCTCCATGTTTGGCAGTACATACTTGTGTGAGCAGCTTTTCTCAGTGATGAAGATGAACAAAAACACACAAAGAAGTCATCTCACTGATGAACACCTTTCCACAGTTCAGAGCCTAACCCCAAAAATGAATAAACTTTTAGCCAAGAAAAGATGCCAAGCATCTGGCTCAGATAAAATGACATAAGAGAGAAAACTAAATGGCAAAGCTCAAAAGTTTTTTGTTATTTGTTTTTGCCGTTTTTTTCTGAAATTACAACAGTTTTTTATTTCAAAGATTTGCACATTTTCACCAACTTGTTCACATTTTAAATACTCTCATTTTACTTGATGTTACTGTTGAAGACAATACAGTGGAACCTCGGTTTGTGAGTAACTTGGTTTACGAGTGTTTTGCAAGACGAGCAAAAATTTTTAATAAATTTTGACTTGATAAACGAGTGAGGTCTTGCAGTACGAGTAGTTTGTCTGCTGAGTGTCATGTGATCACAACTGAGCTGATGGTTCTTCTCTCTCTCGCTGCGGGATTGTGGGCAATCGTCTCCTATTCTCCGTCTGAGTCGGCGTGCCTCACTCATATAGTCAACATCCGTACGAGCGAATACTGTTTACTACAGCATTAGCATTGTGACTGTGTGTGTGCGTGCTTGTGTGTGTGCATGCGCGCGTGCGCATGTGTGTGTGCTGTGACGTGCGAGTCTCTGTCTTGCACCCTAAAACACGAAGCTGAGTCTCAGTACTTTAGCGACACCAGCTTTATTCAGCTTGAAACAGCAACAGCGCGGTTACTTATTGTAGCGGGATCTGCCGCTCTCCTATACACAGACACAGCAGTCAGGCAGGGCCCTGCACATTTATAATGTTCCTTGTTCCTTGTATCACCCATCGACGGCAGGCGCTTATTTATAGCATGTCCGCGATCTTTTCGGATTCGCTTTTACGGCAAACTGCTACTGCGCTGGGAGACTGCGATTGCTTTGGGACGCTCTTCCGTGTGTCTTCCAGTTGGGTGGAATCCCACAAGAGTTTAGAAACTCACACCAGCTTTTCAAAGGTAAAGCGCAGGTTAATGTGTTTTATGTATTTTTACTTTATATTTTGTATTAATCATTTTTATATGAATAGTTTTGGGTTGTGGAACAAATCATCTGAGTTTCCATTATTTCATATGGGGAAATTCACTTTGATATACGAGTGCTTTGGACTACGAGCACGTTTCCGGAACGAATTATGCTCGCAAACCGAGGTTCCACTGTAATTATTTTAAATTCTAATTTGTTATTTATTTTTTTGAGGAAAAAGTTGTAAAAAGCAGTCTGTCTGTTAAAATTCATATTTCTGATAAAAACATTGTCAGTTTTAGACTGTTCAATAAATGTTTATTCTGTCTGGCCCGCAACTGGAACTATGTTTTAAAATTTGGCCCCTCCTGTGATCGAGTTTGACACCCCTGACGTAAACGAACTTAAATCTTACCTTGTATAACATGCTGAAAACTGTTTTTTTCTGTTACTTTATATACAGAACATGAAATCAAGGGTTTCCTTTTTTTCAAGAACAAAAAAGATAATTGTATTTATAAACAAGTATGTATATATTATTGAGTTTTTTTTTACCTGAAAATGTCTGTATTTTCCTAGTTTACTTTATTAATATAAATACATAAATAGTAAGTATCACAAATGCAAAAAATATCTTCTGCATAAACACACTCTGAAATAGCAAATCTGGAAAACTGAGATTTCATTGAAATTGCCTTTCGTATCTTTACAACTGGCCGGCCAAAAACATCAGATGATTAGAACTTCAAACACAAATCCTTCCATTTTCTTGGCCTTCTGCTTGATTTACTTTCAGTTTTCAGCATGTAGATCATAGCCTATTATTTATGATACAGCTTTGTCTTCGTGTCTGTTTTTATTTTGCAGCAACATGACCATTAGCAGAATTGGCGTATTCATTTTTCAGAGCTGTATGGCTAGGAAGTCTATTTCTAGAAACTGGCAGAGTTCCTGAGTAGACAGATCATCTTCAGCGCACTTCATACTCAGAATCACAGCTTCACTGGTATGCGCCTCTCATCGTCCTGTCCCATTCCAGGGCGCTTTACTTAAAAATGCTAACAGATGAAATTAAAAATGGGCGTTTGTTAAAGTCTCGAGTGTGCATGCACTCTGTAGCTCACACATGTAGCTTCACAGGCCCACTGCCGAGTCGCACAAACAGGAAACTTGAGCTGCTTTGCCCTCCACTTGTGGCGTCCATTTCATTGTGACATTTTTTTTCTTCACTGTTGAATACTTTTTTTCTCAAGGCTTCTCTGTCACTGAAATTTACAACCTTTTAACAAAGTTCAGCACCTGATTACAGGACATACAGAAAGTGACTTTAGTCACATTCATCTGTAAACACAGAAGCACAACATTTATCAAATGGTGGTTCTGCTCTTTTAATGTAAAAATGTGCCTTTAAAGTTTAAAGTTAGGAACTCGGCATATTTGTAATTCATCTTATGCTCTAAATTATTAAAATGTAGGGGATATTACTTGTATTTAGTGTGTGCTGTTCTGCTTCTTACTGTCCTTCTCCATTTTGTGTTCAAGCACATTTCCATTATTTTGGCCTCAGATCAAACTCTGCCATGTTAAAGCAGTTGCAGTAGATCTTCATCTGTATCCATCCTGCGGCTTCACAGGGCCACTGCAATGCTGCCTCTTAGCTGAGCACTGATGGAGTTAAATAAACAAACTGACCCTGTCTGGTCCACCCAAAATATTAATCAACTTCAACTAAAAATCTCACTTGAGGTCTTAATGCATAAGAGTTCGGCCTAGAGTCTGACAACTTCAGGCCCCACATCGATTACAAACAGAAAGGGAAGCAGAATACATGGCACCAGGAAAATGTGTTGTGCCAGATATGAAGACATTAAGTACAAAAATGACACATTTAGAGAGTTCACTTTACTAAGTAAGTCACACCAGTTGCTGTCACTATGCTAATATATGTTTCTACTAGCTGTATTAACTGGCTTCACCCGGGATATTTTGTAAGACAATGGATGTCAATGACAGTGCCGCCAGTAAATCGGAGGAATCAGAAGGACTAGGTAACTCGCTAAGTGCTTTTCTGTATATGTATTTGATGGGTTTTTTTTTTTTTTTTTTACAAAAGGCTTTATATTATTGGCAGGCAGTGTGGTATAGTGGTTAAGGCTTTGGACCTCAGACCCTGAGGTTATGGGTTCAAATCCCACTACTGACACTGTGCGACCTTAAGCAACTCACTTCGCCTGACTGAGCTCCAATTGGGAAAACAAAAGAACTGGAACCAATTGTTGTAAGTTGGCCTTTAGATAAAGGCATCAGTCAAATAATAAGAAGTACTAATACTTCTGGAGTGGCTTATTCTTAAACATGCTATACATGAGGAAAATGATCCTTCATTAAATCAGTTCCTTACATTTCAGGGTGACGGACATTGCATTCTTTTGTATTGAAACAGGTTATCAGTAAGAAAAATGTGAAATTAGAGCACATTATTATCATCATTATTAGATGTTTACGAATTTTATTTGTTTTATGTCATTCACTCATTGTTCATCAGTCATATGTGGTCCCCCTTTAAAGTTTGTAGATGCAAATACATTGACAAAGAATTTTGGAGAGCAGGGATGTGGGGCATCTCCATTCAAAGTTAGCTGGCCTGGACGTAAATAGAAGCTATTTGGAATTTTCACCTTGAGTTTAACTTAATGCTGTTCTTCCAGGGTAGTCTTGGATCCAATGACACCACTACCTCTACTTCTCTGCCCTTCAGATATTTTTGCTTCTAGTGAAGCAACACATACACTCACAGCCACAGCACCTGGCCCCCTCACTGGAGCTTCGTAGCACTTTCTAACCATTGAGCTTTGCATCTTCCTTGACCTTTGATTAAATTTGTCTTTCCATTTCACACTCGACTGTACAGGCCAGATGTGATCATGTCTCTTTCTCCTGTCCAGGACACTGCTGCTTTTTCAGTCATCTGTCCACCCTATTGGTTAGTGTACTGTTGGCTTGGCCTGTTAATCACATTCTGCAATGGCTGTTTGCATAAAACCCCCTGTCAGCACAGTGCAAAGCAGGTTAATAAATATCAACAACTAAGAAAACACGCATTTTCTTTTTACTATAATGTCACCAAATTTCAATCAAATCCATTAAATCATTTTTAAGACTTTGGGGTATTTAGTTTTTCTGTTGCAGGGGAAGTTTTACCCCTAAATACTGATATTTATCAAAATGTCCTTTCTTAGCCTTAGCTGGTGCTTACTACCCCAGATGTACCGTCCTGCCAAATTTCAGTTTTTTAACTAAATAGGAAACAGTGTTTGAGTTAATGAGTGAATGAGTGAGTAAGCCAACATTCCACTATAAATATGGTATGTTCTATAATATAGTATAAAATTAATATAATCAAGACCTTGAAGTGGAATATGAATGGCTGGCTGTGTAGTAGACTCAGAAAATCCAATCATTTTCCAGTATACAGTCCAGTTCAGTTATAGGGGCCAGAGCCTGTCTCAGCAGCATTGGGCACAAGGCAGACAGGAACCAACTGTGAACAGGGTGCCAGTTCAGCCACACTGGGCACCACCAGACATAACCAGTGCCACTCATAACACAAGTCAACAAACAGCATAACATGCACTTCTTTGGAACGTGGGAGGAAAACTGGTGCACACGGAGAAAAATCCTTGCAGACATGATGAGAACGTGCAGACACCACATAGACATTAAAGATGCTGGGATGAGAGCTGTGCCACAATGCCTCCTTAAACTTTGTATGTGTATGACTACACAAATACTGTATATACTATATGGATATTATTTACTGTATATATTTTTCCTGCAAAGGGCTGAGAAGCTCTGGAGGTTCACAAGACCCTCTGATGACTGCTGCCATAAAAGCGTTCAAAGACCGTGCAACCGTTACTGCAACCGACTAATATGAGATTCTTATTAGAATTTTGAACCAAATCACGTATGTTTATGTTGCGATTATTACTCCGCCACATCGTATCAGCATTATTTAATAGGCTTTGGACTCCGTAGTGTAAATTTCACCACTTTTGCTTTCCCTCATGAAATAGAAAAAGCAAACATCAGGGTCACCATTTATACCTACTCTTCCCTTCCAGCAAGAACAATACATATAAATACATTTTTAGAGTAAAAGAGGCTTAAATTTCAAATACCCAGACCTCCACAGGGCACACTAACACTTTTTAAATACAATATTTTCCATGTTGACTAAACAAAACCCATCTAACAGTTTTTGTCCCAATTTAAACAGACAGATACTGTATCTAACACCACCATTTTGTCTGTTTTAATATGCAATGTGTTTTCCAACACCTTAAGCAAAGATGACTACTTTGGCGTATTGTTTTTGACAGCATCTCTGCCTCACTGTATACGTTCTCAAATATCAGTAACAATTGCATTGTTCCGCCATAGAATCATTTTAGTTAGTGTCAAATTTTTGCACTTATCAAATATTTACTGAACATGAGATGCCTAGAAGAACACGTCAAGAAGCATTCCTGGAATACAGTTTGAGTGTTTGATGATCATCGTTATTCAGCTCTTTCGACATTATAAAACACGCTGTTAAAGTGAACATTATTAATAATAAATCATAGGAAGTGAAACACTGAGACATTGATGATGGCCTTAAAGAGACACCAGGATAACAACCAGACGTGCAAGAACAGATCTTTAAAAAATCACAATCGGTGGGCCCTGTTTGTTCTTAAGTAGACTTAATGTGTACTTTAATGTTTGGAAGCGTCGCCCAAGTGCACTTGCAGGTTTACTTTTGGAAGTTGAACTCCTGGTCTGTTTGTCAAGACACTGATAGCAAAAAAGCATTTTGGCAAATCTGACTTACCGTTAGCAAGCTGAGCTCCTGCAGATGACCCTTTCTTGTTTAGTAAGCTACTCCATGATGTCTGCTGTCATCTTCTATCTCCAGGGGCACGTCAGCTTCTACCTAAATTTGACGTTGCTGTTACTACTCACCAGTGCTCATTGTTAATGTCAGGTAAGTTTCCTCCTGTACCCATCTTGGTTTATTCCTGGCGATTTTCATCATGTGTACTTTTCAATTAAGTGTTATTTTTGGGGAGGGGGCATTTATTCCCCCTGGGTTTCAGTTTGCATGGTTTGCTTGATAATCCTGTATTGTTCAGGGCTAAAAGATGGCTGCAGCGTGGTGACATCACTGAAGTGGGTCACAAGGTAGGTGCACGTGGTCCAATGCTCTTATGGTCACATGGTCTCAGCAGCCATTTTGCTCGACTGTTAAAGCTCCGCTGCACAACGGTAAGAGTGTCTGTTGTTTTGCTGATAGCGTTTGTCGTTTTTTATTTGTAGTTTTTGGTATTCTGCTTACGTCTTAACTGTGAAACGTCCAATTCCACAGTAGAGGACGCAAGGACTCCTGGGGCAGCTAACTCCTTCAGACCAGCGTTTCTCAACCTGTGGGTCACTGGACGCCCTAGACGGATTGTCTGCTTATTATTAAAAAAATAATCATTAAATCATCCATTGCTTTAATGTTTTACGGGGCTACTAACTGCAGGTTTCAGTTCTGGGATGTTTTACACCTGCATACTGGGATCTGAAACGACCGACAAGTCCAGCTTTGAGCAGATGACAGGCTTTTATACACAACATATAAATGATTTAGCTCAACGTGCTTTACAGGATGTTAAAAAAGTAGTTACATGCAAAGAAAAACAAATACAAATTAGATAAGAATAATAATATACAAAATAAATAATGCACACTTACATGAGATAGATAAATAATTAAGAGAAGTATAGTCTGCTGAGGTCAGTTGGCCAGGGTGGACAGAAGAAATATATAAAAAAAAAAAAAACAAACTCCAGTTAAGCTGGAGACAAAACCAAATATGTTGGGGTTCAAGGCCAAAAGACCACCCAGCCCCTAACATAATTGTTCTTTATTGTTTTTTTAAGGCTTCGTTTTAGAGAATTCAGCATAGTGGGCCTTATGACACAGGTTGGGGTATCCGCTGCCAATCAGACATGGCAGGACTCGGATCAGGTGGCAGGGGTGCAGAACAACACCACAGCAGACCCAGAAAAGAAAACGCAGCAAAGTAAACATAATGAAGGTTACAGGCTCTTTGAGGAGGGCGATAATTCTGTACATGCACTGCACCACGCGCTTCGTTAGGAAACATGGACGACTTGCTCAAGTGCCCAGAAGCATCGGCGACTCTGCGCTCTTCTAATTCCAAAAGCAGAACAAAGCGGGAATGTTAAAAGAATAACAGCCATTGTGTGTTATTTGCTGTGTTGGCACAAAGCCTTCCAGAATATGAAGACGTTTGAAAACAATCTGAGCTACTTACAGAGGCAAACCGTACGACTCTTTAAATAAAAATACTAAAATCTTGTGGCTTCACAGAAAACATTCCAGTGCACTCCATGTATTGTGTCGTTGCTGACTGAACAGTTCAATGGACGTGCGCAGAAAAACTGTAGACGAGTGAGCCGACAGCAAACTAAAACCCGTTCCTGCCCGCACTTACCTCACATTTCAACAAACTTCAGACAAGGCCAGGTTACCCGTTAAAACAACAAATGGACACTAAATTTGATTCAGTATTGAACATCCCTGTGTATCTCGTTTATTATGTACACTATAATGTTCACATGTTGAATACGTATTTATTGTTTGTTAATTCAGGGGAGAAATTGGCAGCTAGCCTGAATTAGAATTCCTTCTGATAAAGGGTCGGCACTGACGAAAAACAAACCAACTGAGAGCAAAGGCCAAAAAGGCTGAGAACTCCATATTGACGCCCCTATTTATTTTTTAATAACTCCTGATTCCATTCAACACTTCAGTCTTTGAATCTCTGCAATGCTCCCCTCTCTGCACTGGGCGTTTCAGGACTGGGTGTGTGACTCGGTCCTACGGATATTCAGACATTCGTTCACACTGCAGGGAAAAGCGACTTTAATTACGACTTGCGGCTCTAGTCTGATTTCTTTGTTTGACTGCTCAAAGGATTTTTTTGTAAGTGATCCAGATCAGAAATGGCTGAGGAAACAGATATCTGAATGTGCCCCTCGTGCACAAAACGAATGAAAACAACTTCTTGTTACAAACACAGCCTGACAGACCGTCGTGAAGAACATCTGCAGATCCTTCAGCTTATGACGCGGTGCATGAAGCCCACTTAGCATCTGCTCTGACATCTCCTTTTGTTGTCACGTGTGACGTCGATGTAATTTTATGATCAAACTGCACGTACAACATGGCGTCACACCAGTCATGTTCACTCCTGTCACTTTAGAACGAGATGCCCCACCGGGTACTTCCTGGCTTGCCATGCCCTGGAGAATTCTGTATGTTTAGCACTTCTAAATCACAAGGTGGGCACCTTGAGGTGGGCTGGGGCCCTGCCCTGTTCATGGCGGACTTTGACCTCGTTAGTCAGATGCATTTCTTCCAGGATAGCACACTGAACCACTGCACAGTTTCTTTGTGTTACAGATGTTGATAATAATACATATTTTAAATAATTCTGGAGGAGAATCCTGGATCTAGTAATATTTCTGCTCTCCGTTTCCAATCAAGCACTGCAATCCAGAAGAAAAACAGCAATGGTGGCCCAAAACGCCCAGCGTAATTGTGGAATTAGATTACAGAATATTGGAAAGCTGCATTTTCTGAAGTGCCATTTGTGTCTGTTTGGCTGTAACTCGTAGTTGTAGTCGTGTCGTCAGGTGTGCAGATTACCGTGAATCACTTGCACGTCCAGCCAGCAGGCAGCACGTCACCACACTGATAAACAGGAATATGTCAGGCAAGCTGTCCTCGACTCTGAATTGACTTACAAAGCAAACAACACGGAATAAAAATGGCAGGCGGTGCTGCACGATACCACATAAATGACACCTGAAAGCGGAGACATCACCCCCAAAGGTCTAATGCAGTCGGCCGCTCTGATGTGTCGCCCTTTAGGGTTAGGGTGGCTAGTGGTCCATGGACAAAGCCCCACAGTTCTTCAGAGCACAGGAGAAGTAAGGATGAGGTGCAAAAACCAAGAGGGCAGGGTGGTCTGGATGAAGAGGCACTACAATAAAGAGAAGCCAAACCTAAAAGCAAAGGGTCTTTCCGTGACAACACGCCATGACCTACATGGTGGCCACTCGAGCACGGCCCCTCTGAAACTGTCATTTGTATACAAAGGGCCTTTACCAAAGGGCTGGGGGTTTTTTCTCAGGTGCAATACAAGCATTTATTGCAAAAACAGCAAGACATCCGGTAAATTACAAAAGAACAAGCAGAGGTGTCCCAAGTGCGAGGTGCAGACGTCCAGGGGCAGTCATTGCCTGGGTGGTCTACATGTGCTCCCTTCATGTCCGTGTTTCTCCCCAAGGCTTCCTCTACCTGAAAATCTGCAGGTGAGGCCCACTGAGGAGTCCATCTGGGGGTCTTTCTGATTTGTGCACCCAGAACCCTGAGATTGGATTGGTAAATCCGAACACGGAATGAGCGGGAGTGGAGTGGGCACAAATGGATCACAAAACGCTTTGTATGCATACACCTCCATGACGCACTTTATAGGACAGGGGTCCCCAACTCTGGTCCTGGAGGGCCGCAGCGGCTGCAGGTTTTCATTCTTAATTTGTGATCTGTTTCTGCTCCTAATTAACTTCTTTTGAATTAATTTTATTTGACTTGTTCTTGAAGACTCGGACCCCTTAATTGTTTTTTTCTTTAATTATCAGCCAAACAATAAGGAGATAGAAAATGAACCAAAACATAACCAGCAAACTGTGACCATCACACAATATCTTAATACATAATTCGCCAGCCTCCTCACTCACGTCCGTCCGTCCGAAGCCGAATGCGCAGTCGCCTTCTGTGCACGTCAGAAAAACCTTACGAGACCGACATCGTGGCAGGCGGCAGATTTACAGCCGCAAAAATTCAAAGAGAAAGGCGACTTCGATTAACCCTTTGCGGTCGTTAGGCCAGAAAACTGGCCTTAGTAAAAAGTGCGCTATAGGTCGTCAGGCCGCCGCTCGTGGCCCTGCAAGTTTCTGACCGATTTGCACAGTCGCCTGGTCGAGAAAAGTGGCCTGTGTTATTCCTACGTGCTTGAAAAAAATAACTGCTGTAATTATTGGCGTTTTTTCTATAATTAATTACGACTAATGTAGCGTGACGTTGAAAATTAAATATGACTACAAAGGGTTAAAGGTCTAGAGGCCTGAAAGGCGATTTCCACTACAGCTCGAGACCTAATTCCGCATTCATTCAATACACCTATATCAGGTTTGTGGTGCTTATACTTATTACTATTCCACTCGTGCCCGTTTCATCTTACGTGGGCTCTTTGTCTAGTCTGAAAATAGAGAAAGGTCTCTTAGAAAACAGAAAATCAACAATTTCAGAAATGTCTGCTGTTGCACAATGAGAGCAGCAACAAGCCATGCAATTAAAGAACGGGTTTAATAAACAACGAGAATCAGAGCCTCACTAAGAAACTGCTTGGAGTTTGAAGCCCTGACTTAGTTGGTCTTCTGTCCACTCACTCACTTCACATTTCATTTCTGTTTAAGGAAAGAATTCCTTAAAAAAAGAATGATGAACACATTTCAGGGAATAAATCTCAAAAAACAAGTCAATTAAAATTAATTCAAAAGACGTTAATCAGCAGCAAAAACAGGACACTAAGAATGAAAAACCTGCAGCCACTGAGCTGGGGCCCCCTGCTGTAGGAGATGATCAGTATAAGACACAAAGGAATTGGGGTCTCCCGGCTTCAGCTCTCCTAAACTCCTTGTTGTTTTCTCCAGTTTCTTTCCCTAAATGTGTGTGACACACTTCGATGACTTGTCATACGCGGGGACCGTCCTGTCCAGAACAGCGTCCAGTTTGCTGTGACCTACGCTAGCAGAGACGGACACCAAAAATAATGGGACGGATGGGAGTCCAAACTTGATTTAATAACAAATTACACAGCAAAGGGAAAGAACTTTGAACAAGACGCCGCCCGTGTGTAAGCAGCTAAGCCTCCACTGTGGGAATGCCAAAGTACGAAACCTAAAAGCAAAAATAAAAGAAGTCGGCCTCAAGTGTGTGCTAACCTTAGACATCACCTCACCCAAACTCAGCTAAGTGAACGGACGAAATGCGTCTTTACGTCAGATGAAAACTCATGAAGTGTATTTGAAAAAAATCAAAAGCACCAGCTATAAGTGCAGAACAACTGGACGTCCACCCATCCATCCTCAGATCTGCTTTCTCTAGTTCACAGTTTCCATTTGTGTTCAGTAACATTTCACATGAGGCGACTAACATTTACAAACTTAAACATAACATGCGGCAGGTGGGCTTCATAATTAAGGGGCTGCAGGCAGGCGTCCAGGGGCTCGGCCATGAAACCACACCGTCTAGTGAAGGACTTGGTGTTTCCTCCATTTATCTGTTCTGGTGTTCTATGCAGTAGACATTTGTACCGAATGTTACAAGGACCCTGCTGTTCACTCTGTGAAACGCCATGAGCATTGGAAAGGCACTATATAAATAAAATATTACTATTATTATTAAAGACTTCAGCACAGTTTAACTTTGAGAGTGTAGACTCTTGGCTACATACTCTGGAAATCAACAAGATAAACTAATTCAGAACTCAGGACAGACTGACGGAACAACCGCAGCGCCCGACTCACAGCTACGGGCAGGACCCCCAGAATGTTCAATACTCGTGTATTTCAGTCCTGATCAGCTCAACCTGAAACCTGCCTTAGGTGACTGTGCAGGCCTCCCTTGGCACAAATGAGCAAACCTTTGAGAGGTTCGACTGACTACTTAACTGAGGAAGCCCCCCCTGATCCTACCAAACACCCCTTTGGTCCTCCATAAAGGACACTCAGAGCTGAGCTACAAGGGGCTCATTTGTGGAGACGCGCCTGCCTTCTCCGGACTGATTCACTTGCCAATAGCTGCAGACAGCTGGACAGTCTAGGAATTGGATGGGGTCGGGGGGTGGCGGGGGGGTTTAATGGGGGCAGCAAAAAGGGGTCTAAGAAAATCAAGAAGAAAGTGACAGCCTTAAGATGGCTGAAAATCTCGATGTGTAGGAACCAGGACAGAACAGAGGGTTGAGGTTGCGATGGAAGAGGGACGCATGGTGAGGATGGGCCCAGCAGAGAAAAGGTAGACCACTTAGAGGTGGAACGCCTGGTGTGTCTGTGGCAGTAGATGGTGGCATCTGCCAAAGGCAAAGTATGATGTGTTCCACCTGGAAGCAAGTCCTGCAGGAGTTCATCAGCCATTAAAGCTGAGAGGACATGGACTGGTCAACCCATTAAGAAAACACCCACCTCGTTTATCAAAATGTGTGAAATGATCCTAAGTTAAGGTATATTTTTGTCCTAAAGGTTCCTATGAATGATTTATGGAACTCCAGACGCACAAATGAATGCTCCTTGCAAACAAGCAAGAAGACTAATGGTATGTCAGGGTGTAAATCATGCTGTGTCGGGTAGAAGTCCATGGAGGTTATGCTTAAGCTATACAGCGCACTAGGGAGGTCTCCATATTAGAGCAAAGACATAGCAGCACTAGAGAAGGTCCAGAGAAGGACAAGTAGGCCGATTGCAGGACTGAGAGGTGGGAGTTACGAGGAGAGACTGGAGGAGTTGGACTCTTCCAGTTTAAACAAACAGAGAATAGGAGGTGATATGACTGAAGTGCTCAGAATTAGGAAAGGAATTGAGATACAACTGGAAACTTGTTAAGGGCAGACTTCGCACAAATGTTGCAAAGCTTTTCTTCACACAGTGAACCACAGACACGTGGAATAAATCACCAAGTGCTGTGGCGGAGAACAGCAGTTCAGGGACCTTCAAATCTTGACTTGACGTTGTTCTGGAGAAGTGAGGTGAGCTTGTTGGGATGACTGAAGTTCTTAATCAGTGGTCTGGTGGGCCATAGTGGATGCAGGATTTTTTCCCCCAAACTCAACAGCTTAATTTAAAAAAAAAACAAAAAAAACCAAAACGATCCTATGGCTCATTAGTCTTCTTATATTGTGGGTTTTTATCCATTCCAAGGACACCAGCCAGATGATTTGGAGCCTGAAGCAGATGCGGAACTCTCACTCCTTTGCTTTTTTCTCTTCAGTTTCCTTCCAGTTTTATTAAACCCGATAGCCCATGATGAGGTGTAAATGGAAACAAGTTAGATGGTGAACCGTTGGCTCCTTTGTCATTGGCATCTTATTACTAATAAGGAGCAATTCAAAGCTGTTAATCTTAACAAACGAGACAACTGAACTGTTGTTTGAGCAAGAAGTTCATCGACTGCAATAATTCACTCCTTGTTAGGAAACTGGGACGGAACAAAAACTGTACGGCCCTCCATGATGAACCCTGCAGACCCCGATTCTAAATCCTTCTCACTCTTGCGTGTTGGGATAATTTACAATTTCCCTTCCCAAACAATGTCCTCAAATGCAATAGAAGTAGGAAGAATCAATCACCCGCGATCCACTCGGTTAAAATGGCAAGTGAACAGAAAGAGAATTGTGTCTCCACATTACAGCGGCTCTGATGCCATAAGCAGAGGCTGACGGATGGCGCAGTGGTAGTGCTGCTGCTTTGCTTTGCTGCTAGTGAGTGGCGGAGTGGTGGCTCTGAGGCTAAGGATCTGTGCTGGTATCCCGAAGGTTGCCGGTTAAAATCCCTGTCAGTGCCAAAAGAGATCCTACTCTGCTGGGCCCTTGAGCAAGGCCCTTAACCTGTAATTGCTCCAGGGGGCGCTGTACAATGGCTGACCCTGCGCTCTGACCCCAAGGGGTATGCGAAAAAAACTAACAAACACTGTTGTAAGTCGCTCTGGATAAGAGCGTCTGCTAAATGATGTAAATGTAAATGTAGTGACAGATAGGGGGCGCTGTCGTCCCCTTGAACCCTCGGACACCACGCCAGATAAAAGTCCAATACTTATTTATTTTATAATAATAATGTGCACAAAGCACCCTCCACTCCACAATTCTTAATAAATCAATAACAATAATCACAATCAATAATCCTCCACACCTCCCAGCAGCTCCTTCACCCTTCCTCCCAACTGGGCTCACTGCTGGGATTTCCCACAGTCCTTTTAAAGTGCTTGACCCAGAAGTGTTTCTGATCCCTCAGTCCATGTGATTCTTAACACTTCCGGGTTAGGTGAAAACTCCGTTTCCTCATCCCGGAAGTACGTCATTTCCTCTGTCCCTGTGACTAAGACGTACTTCCGGGTTATAGGACAAATAGCAGTCCCTGGGCCTCCCTGCAGCGACCCCTGGTGGACCCCATGGTATCCAGCAGGGCTGTGCATTAAAACTCCAATGTCCATGAGGCCCTGCTGGAATTCGGAGCATCTCCATGTTGCAGGGAGGGCTCCATCTGACGGCCTGGGGGTATTGGCCGGGATGAATGGCCAGCCATATCCCACAGGAGATTGTGAGTTCGCTTCCCGGGTCCTTCCTGTGTGGAGAGCGCTTTGAGTAGCGAGAAAAACGCTATATAAATGCAAAGAATTATTATTATTATTAAATGTTTTGTTTGGCACCCTGAGTGCTGTGGTGAATCCACAAAAGCAAAGTCGGGCCAACCGTGCTTGATCAACCAAAATCAGACAAGCAAAGTTCAAGAGGAAGTAGGCTGAGCTTCTCCTGACGTGATCTCCAGTGGAATGGCATGAGTGCGTGGCTCTTGGTACCCGATAACAGCTTATGAGCTTCTCATCACCTCGAGTGAAGTCTAACCGATCAATAAAAACAAAGATGACACCATCGATGAAGTCCTCCAGCAGGGTGGCTGAGCCACGACTCCTTACTCCTCCATGCACATAGAGGACACGCTGCCGACATTAGCGGTTAACATGCTGGGGTTTAAGTGATTTATGAAATAATGAGACACAAAGAGTGGGAATTTCATTACCGACCACAGCAAAATCAACAGCAGTCTTCTCTGTTGTCCGTCTGCTGGCCTCTGTCAGCATGTCAGTGACCTTCTCATTTTGGTTGTCCAAAGTTGATATTTTCAAGTTGATATTTATTGAGCCTCATGTATTTTTTTTCCTTGATGTCTCATATTACCAGGAATAAGCTAAAAACAAAACAAAACGACCCAGTGGTCACTCTGGTTGAGCCCCAGAGAACCAGTGCAGAGAGGGGACAAACTTCCAGAAGACTACCACCACTAATCTGGCCTTTACGGCCCAGTGGCCAGACGACACATGAAAACCCGTTTGGAAGTTATGGAACGTCTCCTAAAGGACTCTAAAACTGGAAGAAACAGGAGTCACCGGTCTGAAAAAACCAAGAGTGGACTGTTTGACGTCAAAAATCGTGGACACCTTGCAACGCTCATGCCCTGTTCAATACCATTCCAACGGTGAAGTATCACACTGTGGGCTTGTTTTTCAGGGATGGGGAAACTAGTCAGGACTGAGGAAAAGCTAAATGGAGCAAAGTACAGAGATATTCTTAATGAAAACGTGCAGAGTGCTCTGGACCTCAGACTGGGCTGACGTTTCACCTTCTAACAGGACAATGACACTAAGCACAAGGCAAAGACAGCACGGAAGTGGCTTAGGGACAACTCTGGGAATGGCATTGGGTGGCCCAGCCTGAGACCAGAAAACAGGTGCCCACCGATGGTCTCCATCACACCCAGCAGAGCCCAAGAGGATCTGTAGAGAAGAATGGCAGAAAATCCCCAAATCCAAGAGGGTGAGCTTGTCATGTCAGACCCAAGAAGTCTCCAATCGCTGCCTAAGGGGCTTCAGGGCTGAGTAAAGCGTCTGAATACTTGCATCAATGTGATATTTCCTTTGGTTTTTTTATTTTTAATAAATTAGCAAACATTTCTAAAATCCTGTTTTCAGTTGGTCATTCTGTGTGATGTTTGAGGAGGGGAAAAATGAACTGAAATGATTTTAGCACCAGGCTGCAGCAAAGGATCTGCACTGGCAATCGGAAGGTTGCTGGTTCAAATCCCATAAATGCCAATAGGGACTCTGCTCTGTTGGGCCCTTGAGCAAGGCCCTTAACCTGCAATTGCTGAGCGCTTTGAGTAGTGAGACAAGCGCTATATAAATGCAAAGAATTATTATTATTATTAAAACAAAATGTGAAAAATGAGAAGGGGTCTGAATATTCCCAGTGTTGATCAAATCCGTTTGTACGATTGTTTCACGAATGAGGCACACAGTCTTTTGAAAATGCCAAGGGCTGCTGTCTCTGCCAGAAAGTGGCCACGGGACACTGGTGGGTTTTAAGCCACCTCAAGTCACAAGATCACTGGTCCCAAGTCAGGATGTGAGAGGAAGGAGAGAAGGAGGTGGGCAGATGGGTGAGTGAACGGCCCCCCCCCCCCCCAAGTAGAGTAATGCTTCAGTGCAGCCTGAGTTAGGGATCAGGACAGAAAGGTGACATCTGATCCAAAGGATCAGTCAAATGGAGGAAACCGTTAATGACAAGATAGCCTTGATAAGAGCCCGATGACGCTCAACTGCACATTTCCAGCTTCCTGCTAGTGCATACGTACCACATGTATGACACGTCAAAGGATGCCCCCACAAATCGTCAAGAGGGTTAGATTTCCCCTGAATGCTGATGTGCTGTTATTGTGTATGCTGTGCTGTACAACATGGCAGTGATAAGAGAAGAGCAGAAGACAATGAGAAATTGATGGAACGGAGTCGTGGCGAAGAGAAACCAGGACGTTAGGATGCACAAATGAACAAAGACCACCAAGCTGTCACTTCATCAGTGCACTTAACTGCATTTGTATTTTGGCCTTGTGTTTGTTACTTGAAGTGCCCCTTCGGTTTTAATTGTCATTGACGTGTGTATCCATCCAATTCACACGGACTCCTTCACATAGTTGCAGAAGGAAATAAAAAATGATCTGGGAAGGCCCTTTGAAGGTGCCATGCATCTAAAGACAGAGGCTGCCATTCCAGAGCCATACTGTACTTTGTGGTCCGCTCTTCAGTGCGATGCCAATTCCTGGAGCTGTGAGCCAACTTAACATATACAGTGGGTACGGAAAGTATTCAGACCCCCTTCAATTTTTCACTCTTTGTCATATTGCAGCCATTTGCTAAAATCATTTAAATTAATTTTTTCCCTCATTAATGTACACACAGCACAGTGCCTGGTTGTCTCCACACATACCGCTTAGAATTAAGGCCAAAAAATTCTATCTTGGTCTCATCAGACCAGAGAATCTTATTTCTCACCATCTCAGAGTCCTTCAGGTGTTTTTTAGCAAACTCCATGCGGGCTGTCATGTGTCTTGCACTGAGGTATGTGTGGAGACAACCAGGCACTGCTCATCACTTGTCCAATATAGTCCCCACAGTGAAGCATGGCGGTGGCAGCATCATGCTGTGGGGGTGTTTTTCAGCGACAGGGACAGGACGACTGGTTGCAATCGAGGGAAAGATGAATGCGGCCAAGTACAGGGATATCCTGGACAAAAACCTTCTCCAGAGTGCTAAGGACCTCAGACTGGGCCGAAGGTTTACCTTCCAACAAGACAATGACCCTAAGCACACAGCTAAAATAACGAAGGAGTGGCTTCACAACAACTCTGTGACTGTTCTTGAATGGCCCAGCCAGAGCCCTGACTTAAACCCAATTGAGCATCTCTGGAGGGACCTAAAAATGGCTGTCCACCAACGTTTACCATCCAACCTGACAGAACTGGAGAGGATCTGCAAGGAGGAATGGCAGAGGATCCCCAAATCCAGGTGTGAAAAACTTGTTGCATCTTTCCCAAGAAGACTCATGGCTGTATTAGCTCAAAAGGGTGCTTCTACTAATACTGAGCAAAGGGTCTGAATACTTAGGACCATGTGATATTTCAGTTTTTCTTTTTTAATAAATCTGCAACAATTTCAAAAATTCTTTTTTTTGTCTGTCAATATGGGGTGCTGTGTGTACATTAATGAGGGAAAAAAATAATTTAAATGATTTTAGCAAATGGCTGCAATATGACAAAGAGTGAAAAATTGAAGGGGGTCTGAATACTTTCCGTACCCACTGTATGTGATGTGAATGAGTGGGTGACCGGATGATAAAAGCGTCCCGAGGGAATGAGCCAGTGTGACGTTAAAGTGTGTGAGGCGTTCAGGTCTAACCTCCCAGTATCTTTCACGAGCAGCACTGTTTGTCCAATGTCTGGCGTTCTCCAGCATGTTATGCTGCATGCAACGCAGTTTCGAGGCTCCCACACAGGACACGTGATAGCAGGTGCATTTCAAGAAATTCTTGGCTCTTGGGCCATTCCAAAAAGATCTGCGCACGTTGTGTTCTGCGACAATGCCAAACCTATGATAAAAGGCATTGATGACGCTGGAGTCCCAAGCATTTCCGTGTTGCTGTTGCACTCTGGCTGGCATTGGCAGAGGGCGTTTTTGCATAGCGAAGTGATGCAGATGCTCCAACAGTCAGACGTAAAACAGTTGGGCATTTTAAGCTTTCTGCCTTGGCGGACTCCTGTTTAGAGGACACTGAGCATCACCACTCTGACTGATCAAAGGTGTGCCCATTTAATAGGCTGGCAGAGGCACTTCACTTCAAGACGTGCCACGATTTGCTTCTTCTAGGTCACATACTCAAACCAAGTTAAACTGCAAATGCCAACTATGACTTACTTAGATTTAGAGAAATAATGAAGTTCATTATTTAAACTACACTACATATGTTTTTAATTAGTTAGAAACATTTTGTGACCTTCTACACTTTTTGGTATTGAAGAGTTTGTTTTGTGCACGATAAACGCCTGGTTGTTACCGTGTTTTAATCAATGACATGAAATGGTCACGGGTCACTTAATATACGCACCGATTCTGGTGGATCAAATTACAAGTGAATGTGCTTTTTATTGACGTGAAAAGTGTGTTTCTTTGTAAAACGTGATATCCCCGATGCATGTGTTTTCTTAACGTGATGGAACAGAAATCCGTGTTGTGTCTCCTCAGCTTCATAATATGAAGCATTAATACAGTTTACCAAAATACCAAATTATTTGTGTAGAGTTTTATTTATTTTAACACGGCAAACAAAAACTGAACATAAAACTTATATATTGGTTATGTGTGCCTGTATCAATACTGACGACTCTGCAATTTAAATAAATTATTTTACTAGAGCAATGCTATTTTTGCTTTTGTCTAAGACAGATCACATATTTCTGTCCCAACTCATTATTCTCAAGTTCTACATACTCACTATTAAATATTTGTTCAATGGAATAGATCTCATTCGCACCTATACTAAATATATATCTTTATATATAATACGCTACCGTGGCCGTTCATTTGTCTGTCCAGGATTTTAAATCACCTGTAGCTCGCAAACTGTTTCACCTACTGACCTGAAATTTGGTACACATATACTACGTGACATCTACTGTCCGCTTTTGGGTGATGATTGACCTCCAAGGTTATTCCTCTTTTTATTTTTATTTTATTTTATTGTAGAATTAGTTCTCGGCAGCGGCCAGCAGGGCGGCCGTGTGGTGCATGCGTACGGGCGCCGTTCTCATCCCTACCACCTTCGTTGTCACTTCCCCTCCCTCTTCATATCTTAAATCATTCCTGAGGCAGATTGAAGACTTAAGTGCCAGCTTAAGTGAAAAATGAAAGAAAACATACTAAGTAATTGCAACACAGTGACTTAAATCAGTTTTAAAAAGAAAAGATCCTGACGAAAGAAGAGAAGAAGCGGGCCGCTATGGTGGAGAAAAGAAGAGCTGCTCAGGAAGCAGCAGGAGCTTCAACCTCTGAGCGAATGAATGCTAAACGTACAGAGAAAGAAAGAGGATGAAAACTAGGAATACTCAAGTCAAGTGTATTCACTGCACGTTATCGTGCGGTGTGCCGTTACTGGTATATATATATATTATATATACATTGTGGCAGACGGCCGGGACGCTCCTTCAACACTGCATCCGGGGGAGCAGCCATGGGATGCACGCTTGGTGGAAAACTTGGTGGCAGCCCCGCTGGGTTGCATCGGGACCAGTGACATGCAACACCGGAGCGCATCCTGGTTGGGCTCCGTGGCCACCGCCAAGATGGAGCTGCAAGGCTTCCTGAGCCCATATGGGTGGCAACGCAGCCACACCCAGAAGTGCAAACTAATTTAGGTTAATTACCACCTGAAGCACTTCCGGGTGGGCTATAAAGGGAGCCTGCAGTCACTACTCAGGGCACCAGAGTCGGGAGGAGGAGGACAAAGCTGCCCTGGGAGGAGTGGAGGAAAAGAAGAGTGTGATTTTCTTTTGTGTGTTTTTGGGACTGTGTTAGGGCCAGTGGGACACAGGGAAGACTTGTCCCATGGCTGAAGAAAAAATAAAACTTTTTGGTTATTTTGCCCATGCCTCTGGTGTCAGTCTGTGTCGGGTCAGTGCCAATATAGCACCTTATCACAACATTTATATAAAAATATATATTATACAGTGGTGTGAAAAACTATTTGCCCCCTTCCTGATTTCTTATTCTTTTGCATGTTTATCACACAAAATGTTTCTGATCATCAAACACATTTAACCATTAGTCAAATATAACACAAGTAAACACAAAATGCGGTTTGTAAATGGTGGTTTTTATTATTTAGGGAGAAAAAAAAATCCAAACCTACATGGCCCTGTGTGAAAAAGTAATTGCCCCCTGAACCTAATAACTGGTTGGGCCACCCTTAGCAGCAATAACTGCAATCAAGCGTTTGCGATAACTTGCAATGAGTCTTTTACAGCGCTCTGGAGGAATTTTGGCCCACTCATCTTTGCAAAATTGTTGTAATTCAGCTTTATTTGAGGGTTTTCTAGCATGGACCGCCTTTTTAAGGTCATGCCATAGCATCTCAATTGGATTCAGGTCAGGACTTTGACTAGGCCACTCCAAAGTCTTCATTTTGTTTTTCTTCAGCCATTCAGAGGTGGATTTGCTGGTGTGTTTTGGGTCATTGTCCTGTTGCAGCACCCAAGATCGCTTCAGCTTGAGTTGACGAACAGATGGCCGGACATTCTCCTTCAGGATTTTTTGGTAGACAGTAGAATTCATGGTTCCATCTATCACAGCAAGCCTTCCAGGTCCTGAAGCAGCAAAACAACCCCAGACCATCACACTACCACCACCATATTTTACTGTTGGTATGATGTTCTTTTTCTGAAATGCTGTGTTCCTTTTACGCCAGATGTAACGGGACATTTGCCTTCCAAAAAGTTCAACTTTTGACTCATCAGTCCACAAGGTATTTTCCCAAAAGTCTTGGCAATCATTGAGATGTTTCTTAGCAAAACTGAGACGAGCCCTAATGTTCTTTTTGCTTAACAGTGGTTTGCGTCTTGGAAATCTGCCATGCAGGCCGTTTTTGCCCAGTCTCTTTCTTATGGTGGAGTCGTGAACACTGACCTTAATTGAGGCAAGTGAGGCCTGCAGTTCTTTAGACGTTGTCCTGGGGTCTTTTGTGACCTCTCGGATGAGTCGTCTCTGCGCTCTTGGGGTAATTTTGGTCGGCCGGCCACTCCTGGGAAGGTTCACCACTGTTCCATGTTTTTGCCATTTGTGGATAATGGCTCTCACTGTTGTTCGCTGGAGTCCCAAAGCTTTAGAAATGGCTTTATAACCTTTACCAGACTGATAGATCTCAATTACTTCTGTTCTCATTTGTTCCTGAATTTCTTTGGATCTTGACATGATGTCTAGCTTTTGAGGTGCTTTTGGTCTACTCCTCTGTGTCAGGCAGCTCCTATTTAAGTGATTTCTTGATTGAAACAGGTGTGGCAGTAATCAGGCCTGGGGGTGGCTACGGAAATTGAACTCAGGTGTGATACACCACAGTTAGGTTATTTTTTAACATGGGGGCAATTACTTTTTCACACAGGGCCATGTAGGTTTGGATTTTTTTTCTCCCTAAATAATAAAAACCATCATTTAAAAACTGCATTTTGTGTTTACTTGTGTTATATTTGACTAATGGTTAAATGTGTTTGATGATCAGAAACATTGTGTGACAAACATGCAAAAGAATAAGAAATCAGGAAGGTTTAGTTTTTCACACCACTGTATATATATATATATACTAGCTGATTACCCAGTGGCTTCGCTCACTGAGTGCAACGGAAAAAAACTAAAATGTAGTATTTATAAAATAAGTTTGTTAATTACCAATGTTATTTTTGAACAAGAGCATTTACAATAAATAGAAATTATATAAATATTAATTATTAAGTAGTAAAACATTTTGATAAATGAATTTGAAGAAGATATAAGAAGCGTATAAATTATTAAACAGTCAAACATTAACATGTAAGAAGTAAAGATACATGAGTACTACTGCAGTGGTTTCGGGCAAACTACCTACTTGACAACCTTGCACTATGTGCCTGTGATTTAAGCGAAAAATTATTGTGAGAAATGTGGACGCTGCCTTTCCACGCTTAACGGGCAGAAGGTCCAAACAATTCTAATTGTCTTATACTTAACATGAAGAGGTCGGTACATCTTTTTAGATGTAAACCCTCCATTTTCTTAAAAGAATTCACTACAAAGCAACCTTGAATGTTGCGGGGTTTTAGTGACCCGAATTCGTCGTAAGGGACAGTAAGTAGCCGTGCACCACAATTTACCAAGACAGTCCCACTTCAATAGTGCCGATTACACTTATTCGAAAAGATTTCCACTGTCCCAGGAGCCGACAGGACACTTGAAGTGTGACAAACAGTGCGAGAAGAGGACGCTGCCTGAAACTGCGAAGCTGTTGACCCGGAGGAAAAGGCTGACATTCCGCGCCTCCCAGCGTCCACTTTGTTCTTACAACCCCTCGCCGCTGAAGGCGGTCTCGTCTTCACATTGTTTACAGCTCGGCGCAGTTAAAAAGTAGAAAGACGCAAAGCTGTTTTCTTCATCTCTTTTACTATCAAGGTGTAGTGCATTCCTCTTAAGTTGAATGAGGAGCCCAGCACACACAAAAATCTCCTACTCTTAGGAAAATTAATTCTATTAAGTACGGAACCCAACCGAACCTTAGCCCCAATTTGATATCCTCATCTGGAGTTTCTTTCCTTTGTATAAATTCACGAAAGACATCACCCCAACAATTCTTTAAACAATCAAAAATACCCTAATTAATATGCCACCCCCTTAAACACTCTATAATATACTCCCCAGAAAACGGTGAAATAGCAATGAAAGAAAGCAAGCAAGCAAGGAAAAGAAACGAAAAATTACCCTATTTACAAACAGCACAAATATATTCACAGTACTTAAACCTATATTACATCTATATACAAATATAAATTAGACACACACACACACACACAATCCCCACACGTTCCCCAGTCTCTTTTATATTAACTTTGTTTTAAAGTCTAAATTCACATGGCCTGGGAAATCTGCAATGAAACCAGTGATCAAGTCAGATACGTTCCGCTGACTTGTATACTGAATTTAAATGTAAAAGAAGCGATCTCACCGGCCTGGCGACGATTCCTTTGTTGAGGAAGTCCGTCTCACCCGGGTGTCTCGGCGTTAGCGTCCGTCCATGGCCGACGCCCACATCATAAAAGCAAAGCCGTGTGCTCCGAAGGTCCTTCTAGGTTAGCCGGCACTCCTCCTCCGTGCACCCAACCGTCCTTATTACGGAGTCTCACTTGCTTTACCGCTGGCTTCTTCTTTACATTCACCTTCCCAGCTCCTTATTTAAACCGTCTTTTTTTCTTCTTTTCAATATCGGTAAAATAACTCTCACACAAATAATAAGTTCCTATATCATAATATGTTCTGTGGTCATACGTCATTTCCGTTTCAAACACGAAAATAATTTTATTTATATAGATATATATGTATACAGTACACACTTATATACACATACTTACATATAGTGATGTGCAAGTCCCTGTCTTACACCCCAAACACGAGGCTGAGTCTCAGTACTTTAGCAAAACCAGCTTTATTCAGCTTGAAACAGGAACAGCCCGGTTATTGATTGTAGCAGGATCTCCCACTCCCCCTACACACAGACACAGCAAACAGGCAGAGTTGGGGTCAGGTCAGTGGCCAAGTCATACTGTTCCCTCCATTTATAATGTTCTTTGCATCACCCAATGCGACAGGCGCTTATAGCATGACTCTGATTGGCTCAGATTTGTTTCTGTGGCACTCTGCAGACCTGAGGTTGCCTCAGTAACAGACAAGCACCCCTCCACAGACGTGGTAGTCATGCTTCAGCGTGTCATCCGGGGGTGGGGGATGTCCTAAAAGAAACCTCACAATATATACAAATATACACATACATAGAGATGAACAATATATCGGGAAATGCATTGTTATTGGCCAATGTTAATTAAAAATGACAACATCGAAATTGGACAGATGTGTACATTTTAACCAATACAGCCGATCAATATAATTCAGGCTTGTCAACATTGTCAGTTCCCTACATTAAATGTTCTTTTTATTGTTCGGTGAGGGAGACATTAAGCTGCAGGACATCATGCATGCAAGCACAGCGCTCACAAAAAACACACCACAGGGTATGCTAGTTTTGCTGAGCACTACGTGTGTTGTTTATTCATTGGGGAGATATCGTTATTAAAGCAGCATGTCAGCAGTGTGGTCATATTTTTCTATGAAAAAAGAAGACAGCAAAGTGGCTGTCTGCTTTACCTATGTGTGGCCTACTGGCAACTAGACAGGATTAAGAAGGACCAGCCAAGTAGAAGTTTGAAGCGTATGTTTGAGGAGATCGTAGATGAACATGCAGCAGCATCAATGCGCTTTGTCCTGTAGCTGCTGCCATACAGCTCAAAACATGCCCGGCAGAGACCACAGTTTTTTCGTTCAGACAAAACATTTAAGTACTGCTCAGTTAACAAGGGGCAATTCCTCACTTTGTCTCAGACATCAAGGAAATACCTTTCAGCCCCAAGCAATAGTGCAGAGTTAGATATTACTTAGTGCACCATCATATTAATGAAACCAGAAATAATCTTACAGCTGAAAATGCAGAGAAGCTTCTGTTCATCAAAAGAAATCTGCCACTTACTTTCCCAAAAGAGCTGCAGACCTATCCAGTGACAGGTGTTCCCCAATGACTGACCTGTACGCCTTTAAGTCACTGGGCTAGCTATCTTAAAAAATGGGATACCAGTAAGAGAATTGTTCTTGTTATGTTTTGGCCAAATTCCTGTGAACACTGCACTGTAATATTATATCCCATGTTGAAAGACTTGAAATAATGTTGGCTTGGTTTCCATATATTAATTTTATTTGACTTAATTTTTTTTTCGTGAAATTTGAGCCATTTAAATGGCATTTTAATCTAATCCATGTAATGTACCCTTTACTTTGACTTATTTGTTCAATTTTGAATTTATTTTATTCCAACTTATGAATCCTATATTTGATGTTAACAGCGAAGCTGGCAGTTGATGGACCTAAACAAATACAGTACAATCTTCCAGCCTCGCTACAATGGTATTGATATCAGTGGATACCAAAAAACAAGTATTGGTAGTCGTACTGTCTAACAAAATGGTATCAATGCATCCCAAATATTAATTTTACAAAAAGGAATAGCCTTGACATAAGCACACCTGTGACACATAGGTTACCTGCAATGCAGTACAAGTAAACAAAACCCCAACTAACTGCCTGCATTTTAAGTCCAGTTTTAAAATCCTTGTCATGCTTCCAAATCGATATTTAAACAATTTAAAATGCACTTAGACATGTACTGCACTAAATTTACATTTATAAAAATATAACATCCAAGAAATTGCATTTCATGGAATTCTTCAAATAATGTGTTCATTTCCAGATACCTGAAAAATCCCTTAGTATAAAAAAGTCATCAGAAGAGAGGTACTTCATGCTGAAAACAGACTGGTGTTTGATCAACTCTAGGTACACTAAAGTCTGAGCAATTTACCCATCAACAGCCTTCCAGAGAATAAGAGAAAGAACAACGGAGGTGTCTTAAATATTACGTTTCTATCTACTTCAGAGAAATTGTTGCCGTTTGATTTTGAGGCTTACATATTTGCCCATAATTAAAGACTTTGGCAAACTTATTTTTCTCCTTTCTTTTGGCTATTTTGATTTCCAAGACTGAATAAAGCGCAGACTGAATTACTGTACGTATCCAATTCTCTACAGCACAGACCTCAGTTAATACAGTCATACAAAGTCATACATATCATGCAGTGTGTTTAAGTCATAGGAGACACACGTTAGAAATTTAGTCAACACTACCATCACTAAGTAAAGAAGAACATTGCGACAATAAAGCTGGCAAAATGAAAGGACAGCACGAAGTAAACAAAGAAACACTGACCAGGCCCCCCCCCCCCACCACACACACACACAAAAACTCTCTGAAGAAATAAGCACTCTGCTCTGTCCTGAGCCAATAGGCACACCTGAAGTAAAATCATGCTGTACATTCAAACTGAGATAAATAAAACAGAAGCATTAACAGTACATTTTAATGTACACCTGTCAAGAAATAAAGACTCTGAAATGCATTGTACAAAAAAAAAAAAAAGACAACCAATATATATATTGAAGTTACAAACAAAGGTAACATGTATTGAAGAAAGTTAACACCACCAAGTTATCACATAAAATGGGAAACTAGGAAAATGCAAATCTAATGTTGCTCTTTTCCTTTTTTTAAATACACATTTTTGCTACACTTTTCATATGACATCTACAATATACATTTAATTTCAAAGGTTATATACAATTGTGTATCAATAATACTATTTAACAAAACAGGCAGCTGCAGGTATGTGTGTGTACACACATATATATATATATAAATATATACACACATACATACATATATATACACACACACACACACATTTTGATATTTTTTATATATATATATATATATATACGAGTCAAATATATAAAAATACCAATAAAACTTTAGGAAAATATTGCAAAGGATAAAGGGATTTTGGATTACTCGCAACTTTTTGGTACACATTAAAGTGTGGCAATGTACACAAGACACATTTTAGATAAGGATACTTGAGCATCTCAACTATACACAATAACTTTTCAGAAAAATGGAGGTTAAACTTCTCTCACAGTGATCATTTAGTATATATTTTTCCTTGAACTGTCAAAAAATAAACACTTATCAAAAAACTTGTGCATTATATTTTTGGGTAAACTAAAATTATTATATTTCCCCCAACACAAAGACACAGATTTAGCCTTTAAATGAATGAGTAATAAAAGATATATGGCCAGCACACTGGCTTGACCTGCAGTGAACTACAAAGTCAGAATTCTGCAAAAGTTATGTTTTCCATCTCTCTACACAATTATCATACTGTAGACCAGTATTTTACCATGTTTATAAAAAGTCCTACCACAGCCAATATAGATCAAATACCATCATGAAGTATTAAAAATTTGCTGTTAAAAATACTTAGCACCTCTGTTTGCTAGTCTGCAATTTGTGATAAAAAATAAACCTACACAGACTAAACATCTGGGTACATTGTCAAAAATTTCCTTTGAATTTCACTGTAGAGAATTCTTTATGCTTATCTTATAACTCGTCTATTCAAAGTTAACATGGTCTGAGCATTGAGCAATTTTATTCACAAGTTTGACAACTTGTATATAGTATTTACATAAACCGTGAATTTTCAAGGACATCATTCAAGTTTGCTTTCAGTCCTAATAAAAGTAAAAATAAATAATTTACCCCAAACATTAAGTGACAGACAGACATACTATCTTCATTTTACAAACCAAGTTTTGAACTTGTAACTATGACAATTGCTGTTTTAGCTAATCTTTATTTGTACTAGCAATTTTAAGTCAGGTTATTTAACTAAATTAGATTAGTTTAAAATTTAACTGTGGGCCAAAAACAAATTCTTTATGTGGACCCGAGATGGGGGAAAAAAAAACACATGAAAATGAACAGTAAAATCATGTAAATAAAATCCTTCAAAGTCAGCCGAGCTCCAATAAATACATCCTCATGAGCATTATACCCGACTGCTGTCTATGCTTTTTAATATTAACGTTCTGTCACACACGGATTAGCAAAAAGGTTTTGGGATTACTGAAAAAGAGCAGAATATAAATTAGTAACAACTAACACTAGAAAATGTGTTAGAAATTAAAGGTAACCAGCTTATTGCAAGTGTCTCTCATGTAAAATTTATATTTTAACATTCCATTCCTTCTGATGTTTTTTCTTGGGAGTATTCTCCGTATAAAATAATCGACACAAAAAAATGAAAACATCTATTTAACAATGAACACTATTAACAAGCAGCACTTCTGCTGCAGTCCATATTTCTGTTATCACTCTGACACTTCATTTTTTTGTGAAAGGCCATCTTCATGATTAGTGTAGCTGCCATTCTGTTGGACTTTAATGGAGTCTCCACTTTTGCTTTTTGTATAGTCCTTTTCACTGTCAAAAGACTTTTCTTTATCAACCTGAAATAAAAAAAACAAGTCGTTAAAGGCAACATGCAACAAATATTATGCATATGTTTAAACAGTTAATGATTTCTCTACATTGATGTACCAAGTGTAACAACACATCGATATCTTGATTGAGGCATTTTTCAGTTTGGACAAGTATACAAATGTAGGTGGTTACAAAGCTAAGATGTGAAAGGAACTCATCGAGGAACTATTCATCTTTGTGCTGTCTGCCAAACCACAAGCTGCTGTCCCTGGGGGAAGCATGAGAAAGATTCTTGTTCACAATCCACATTCTTTACAAGGCATACACCTGCATTTTTTATTACCTTAGCTTTTTTTAAAAAATCTCTCTATTATAACAAAAAATCTTGGGATGAGACGAGACTTTTTTCCTACAATGAGACGTGATCTTTTGAAGAGAGACACTTTCACGTCCCGCGAGACGGTCAAGTCACATCATACTTACATCCTTTGGAAGCAAGTTCCATGATACACATGCAGAACAGGTTAGAGATAATGGAAGTAGGACAATTCGAAAGTCTCAAAAAAGAATGAGAGAAAAGATTGCATTAGCACAAACAAAGGGAAAACATTACTCGGTGAAATAACGGAACAGCGAAAAGAGATTGAATAGTGTTTGAGGATGTCTGAGGGCCAAGAGAGAAAGAAGGCAGTGAGACAAAAGGACAGCTGCTGTACAGGGTTTAAAACGTTTGAAGCACCGCACGAAATGCAGATCACGCAGCACAGAAGCAGCAGCAAGCCAGCAGCTGATCGAGTAAAGAGGAGGATAAAAAAATAACTTTTATTTGTTTCCCATTGTATCACCATTTAAGAGGGATTTCGGAGGAGCAACCATGTCTCCTTGGGGTGCATTCAGCCCCCCTCTTCACAACGGCTAGTATTTTAAATATTAATCTACCATACCACACTGCACAAACTGCTCTCCAGTTACACAATTTAAATGCTTTAAAAAAATAAATAAAAATGAGTACTATATGTAAAGAGAATATTGACAAACTAAGAGATTCACCATCAAGTGGTGATCAGTTGACAGTTCAGCACCTCACTTTAGCACAGTGCCTAGAACATATGGCCTCATATAAAAGCTGACCACTGACCTTGGACACAAAATACTCCATTACCAGTTACAATAATAAGCAACTTTGTCTCCAAACGTGACTTTTCATTATGGACATTGGATGAATAGCACAGAAATCAAATAACAGCTCACAGCTCAGACTTGGATTAGGCAGGCTGTTCCTCCCCATCACACACCTCCAAGTATCACCACCATTTCCCATGCAATTGCTGAAACATCCCAGTAGAGAATCCAGTGTCTCCAAAAAGGCCAAGTACTCTATATAATTGTTTAATGCACACATACTGAGTTTATAACGGTCACTTGAAGTATTCAACATATATACAGACTAAAAAATACATATATGAATAAAAACCTTCACACACATACAGTGGAACCTTGGATTGCAAGTAACTTGGTTTGCGAGTGTTTTGCAAGATGAGCTTAAATTCTTAATAAATTTTGACTTGATAAACGAGCGAGGTCTTGCAATACGAGTAGTACGTATACACTTTGTCTACCGAGCGTCACATGATCACAATTGAGCTGGTGGTGGTTCTCTCTCTCGCTGCGAGATTGTGGGTAATCGTGTCCCGTTCTCAGGCTCAGTCGGCATGCATCACTTATATAGTCAACATCCATACGAGTGTATACTGTTTAGTATAGCATTGTGACTGTGTGTGTGTGTGTGTTGTAACATGTGAGTCTCTGTCTTGCACACCAAAACATGCAGCTGAGTCTCAGTACTTTAGCAACACCAGCTTTATTCAGCTTGAAACAGGAATAGCACTGTTATTTATTGTAGCGGGATCTGCTAGTCTCCTATACACAGACACAGCAGTCAGGCAAGGTCAGGGCCAGGTTAGCGGCCAAGTAATACTGTGCCCTGCATTTATATTTTTCCTTATAACACCCATCAACGGCAGTTGTTTATAGCATGTCCGCAATCTTTTCGGATTTGCTTTTACGGCGACCTGCTACAGCACTGGGAGCCTGCACTTGCTTCAGGACGCTCTTCCGCGTCTTCCCGTTGGGTGAAATCCCAAAAGAGTTTAGAAACTCACTTACGCCAGCCATGATTCTTTTCAAAGGTAAAGTGCAGGTTAATTTGTTTTATGTATTTTTATTTTATATTTTGTATTGATCATTTTTATATGAATAGTTTTGGGTTGTGGAACGAATCATCTGAGTTTCCATTATTTCTTATGGGGAAATTCGCTTTGATATACGAGAGCTTTGGATTACAAGCACATTTCCAGAACGAATTATGCTCGCAATCCAAGGTTCCACTGTACTTATAATACTCTAAGTACAGGCATACACACGATATAACTACACAAGTTTTTTTTTGTCATTTAGTCAGTATTGTATACTTTGTGAGGGCAGTAATGTTCATCATAATATACTGTAATTATATTTTTTGATTGAGCTTTTGTAAAAAGCCAAATTTCATCCTAGGGACAAATAAAGTTCTGTTTAAATGTAACATACAACACCCTACAAAAGCATTCAGACGCAATAAAAGTTTTCAAATGTAATTCAGTTACAAATGGTACTTACACATATCAAATTTTTTGTATTGTAAACTCACATATGGAAGAAATACGTTTGACAAAACTGTGCTCTGGTAGCTCTGACTTTTTGCATGTGATGGAAACATTTTTTCAACTAGGATTTATCCGAATTAGCCAATGGTCTCTTAAATCAGTGCTGCATTTTCTACATAAAAAGCTCCATCATTTTAAGAACCATTGGTCACAGGATGAATCTGAAAGAAAATGAACTCTAAAGAACACTGTAAGCAAGTCAAAAATAATGAGATAGAGCAACTGTATACAAAATGTTTTCTCTCCCTTTGAAGACTGCTGACATATTACTTAAAGAAGCTATATTATGCAATCAAGACACTGCTTAAAAAAATCCTTTAAAACCTAGGATGGTGTGTGCTTGGTGTTTGTGTGTTTCCTGCGGTGGGTTGGCACCCTGCCCAGGATTGGTTCCTGCCTTGTGCCCTGTGTTGACTGGGATTGGCTCCGGCAGACCCCCCGTGACCCTGTGTTCGGATTCAGCCGGTTGGATAATGGATGGATGGATGGATGGATAAGGGATATTTATGAAGTTCCCATCATTCAGTGGTCTAGAGTCTTGTCTTCTATTCAAAAGTTCAATATTGTTAGTGCACTATTCTGAAGTATTAATTTAACAATATTCCAACACAAATGGAATGTGTTTTGTGCAGTAACTGCTCAGTACTGTACCTCCCCAGCTTTGTTGAAGCACACTGTAACAAACTTTATGATTTCAATTCTCCATGAAAACATATTAACAACTCTTCTTTTGACATCTCCACAAACACCACAACGTGAAGAAGAGATAAAAAAATACTTTTTAGGTGGAATATTAATTTAAGTATCAATTAATATCCAACAATATTTGATGACTTTTAAAGACTGTAAGCACTGTATAGCATTGTATACTGCACACAAAGATACATTTGTAAATCATGAATTTTGACAAGAACAGGCCATTCAACCCAATAAAGCTCGCCAATCCTATTTGTAAAATCTTTTCAAAATAACATCTGGTTAAGTTTTGAAATTTCAGAAACTCCTACTCTATAGCACACCATTTGGTAATTTGTATATCATGTCTGTGGCCCACTGTGGGAAGAAAAAAAATTACTGACTGTGCAAAATGTACCCTTAACAAGTTCCTATCTATGTTCCTGTGTTCTTGTTGAGGGTCTTCTTTGTGCTGCATCCTGTGAATGAAAATGTGCTACACAAAACAATATAAATTCACTGTTTTAAAAGCTTCAGTCGTGTCACCTCCAAATCTTGGTTTGCTTAAACTGAAAAGCTTCAGGTCTCTCACTCTCTCCTCATAGCTCATACTACACAGTACTGGAATCAGTTTGGTATTTTTTTCTTGGCTTTCTCTAGTGTTTAATTGTCTTTTTTTGTACTATGATGACCTAAAACTGTACACAGTACTCCAGATGAGGCCTCAATACTGGATTATAAAACTTAAGCATAACTCCTTTGACTTGTATTCACACAATGATATAAAACTGGAGACTGCAACTAGGACAATGAATTACAAGCCAGAAAACACAAAGATAAATCTTTATACGGTATATTAAAATTGGGATGTAAAAGTACTGATGAATGTATACATGTATGCACTGTAAATGAAGCAAAGCATTTTAGTTTTCCTGTTAAATATGACTGAGGTAGTAACTTGGCTTGGACATTCTGGAACCCATGTTTATCAATAACCAATGATTGCTGTGTCATGTTTGGCACTGGTGACTCGCCAAAATGGCAGACAAAAATAACCCAACATTTATATCTGACAGAGCCGAAGTACTGATCAGGGTAAAAAGGCAAATCAATCTGACATTGAATCCAACAGTGCTTCAACTTATCTTACTAAAAATCAGTATGTACTTCTGGTATTATGTTGCAACAGAAAACAACAGAAACAATAACGGACAAAGTACTAAAAAACACAAAGATAATGGTGATGCCAGTATGATGTAAACTTGATGCGGTTATTGTGCACAATGAACTGGCAACCAATTACTTTATAGAAAAATGTATTTTGTCTCAATACTGTTACTCAACAGAACACTGCGGATAGAATAAAAATGTATCATTATTACAAAATTTTAAATAACAGTGGTGGAGAACCACACAAACACATGCACTTTAACTTCTAATGTAAAACTTTAAAATGAATACAGAAAGATATCCAATTTAGAATTCACTGTTCATATTCATGCTCTATTCAAATTAAATGATGTCGCCTCGTTTAATTAAAAAAAAAAAATCCTAAAAGGCAAAAATTCAGAGACAAATGGGGCCAATGTATGTAAAGGTCTGTTAGATCAGTGGTTCTCAAAGTGGTGGTGTGGAAAAATTCTAGGAGACATTTAGTGTGACACTTCTACAAAGGTATATGCTGTTATATCCCACAACTCTATGCAGTGCTTCAGCAGCATCTTATTACTTTAACAGTTTGATTCTGCCAGATTCTAGACAGCAGCGCTACATTCGTTATAATAGAGACTGGTTTTCTTTCCTTTGCTCTCTCTTGAATCCTTATATATGCACTCAGTAAATAAGAGTTAAATGTGGCTCATGGTCAACAACAAACAAAAAAGTCAAGAGAAAAAGTAAACAGCATCTTTAAGTGAAAGATCAATTTGGAAAAATAAAACGCAGCGACATATAGGGAAAGGGTGAATTAAGCTGATTTTCTGCAGTATGGATTTATATGCTTAAAATTTGTTTGAGAGATATTTAGCACCACACATGCTAAAATAAAACAGAATTTTTTTTCCTCTTAGCACAGTGAGGCATGGTTAGCGGGAAATCATAACTAAATAAAAGATAAAATCTGATCATGCACAAACTGTGTACTTAATAGCAATTGTGTAAGGCTTTTTGTACTAGGCTGAGAGCATCGCTAGTCCAGCTGTCACTGCAGCAAGTAAGGTCATGCAAAAAAAAAATGTGATAATGTTGCAGGACTCATTGATAAACCTGGCACACAACATTAAACAAATGAATGACTCTTGCAGAATTGGATAAAGAGATCCAGTTAGATGCATCAACTGATAGAAACTGAACTACTTGTATTTCAAATATACTTCCTGGATAAGCCAAGGTATATAGCTGTTTAAAGAAATAACATTAACTATTGGTATACCAGTTATGACCATCATGTAACAAAATTAGGTTAGTTATATAGAGATATAAAACATGCTGTTTGATATATAAACTGATAACACAAAAATTCAAACAAAAATATCCTTGTTTAAAATATACATTTTTTAAAAGGACAGGTTACAAAATGTTTGGTAAAAAAATTCATCAAAGACCATTCTGATTGACTGCATTCAATGAAGGCTCACTAACTGACAAAACTTCAAAAATGTATAAAAACAATAATGTTATCAAATATTATAATCAATTAAGACATGACTGTAAAGGTCAACATTACAAGAACAAGTTACTTTCCAACAGGTACAAGCATTACCTAAATAATAATTTTGTTCAGTTATTCTCACCTTCATGGTATGTCCAGATTTCTCTACTTTCTCAGTTTCTTTAGTGGTCTTCTTAGAGGTTGACCTCTCCCTGCTACGTTCCCTAACCTTTTCCTTTTTCTTATCCTTCTTATTTCTATAATAAAAAAAAAAAAAAAAAAAAGATTTGCTCTACAGAACACTCTGTTAAATATTAATTTTTTTCCATGAGTCACATGGATCACCCACTATTGAATAGGAAATTTCTATGCATTTACAGGTGATCTAAAACTGTCACATCCAACTTTTAACATTAATTCATGCATTCATTTTCTGTTCAGCAACATTTAATACCAACAAGATGCTACGCTTTCTTGTACGTGACATCCTTTACACTTGTTTAGAACCTTATGACATGCAGTCAAAATTAAGATTATTTTTAAATGAAAAACGATTGATGAAAAGCAAATATTGGTAAAGTTTTATATTATTGCATCACTACATGAATTACCTTAGTACTTAGATGCAACAGAGCTAATTACCTAAAAAGCTTTTATAATACTGTTCTAAAATATTCCATGATAGTATAGCAAGTAACACTATCTGTGATGGGAGTCAAATGTATTAAATTAATAACAAGAACTCGTTAATGTGTTTAGTTGTAAAACTTGAAGATTCCTCTTGAAAAGAAGCGACTACATAGAATAAAGTTTAACACCATCTTAGCAAAAACTAATTTGGTTAGTGCTATATAAATTAATATCTACCTATACACTCATCCTTTTCTCTGCACCTTATTCCAGCTGAGGACTGCACTAAGACAGAGTGCTGTAAAATCTGGCCCAAGGTAGGAACTAAAATTGGACAAGTGAATGAGTTCATCAGTGGACACTCATGCATGACAGACAGACAGACACACACTTTATTAATCCCAAGGGGAAATTCACATACTCCAGCAGCAGCATACTGATAAAGACAATATTAAATTAAAGAGTGATAACAATGCAGGTATACAGACAGACAATATCTTTGTATGTTAACGTTTGCCCCCAAAGCCCCCACCCCTGCCCCCCAGGTGGAACTGAAGAATCGCATAGTGTGGGGGAGGAACGATCTCCTCAGTCTGACAGACAATAAATAATCACCAATTAAACAAACAGATGCATCATTCGTATCTGTGGAGAAAAACCTGTATACTGAGAGGCAGTGTTATTCCCGGTAACAAAAACTAATATGAAGCATGTCATTAACAAAAAAAACAGTTAACTAAAACTAAAAGAAAAAATATGTGAAAAACTATAAATGAACCCAAGAAAATAAAAACATACACAAAACTAGTTTTTGTTATTTTAACTTTCACCACACTAGTCTTTGTGCACAATGTACATGCAAGCATGCAGTTGCCAGTTAAGTTTATTAAATATTCATAAAATTAGTTCAGAGAAGAGCATTGATTTGTGCACGTGTGTAAATAAATACTCCTTGTCGCTAGAGTTGGAATCTGTGGATTTCATTGATCATTTTAGCAATCAGTCAGTTTTTTCTTCTAGAACTAAGAGCGAATACCAAACCTCATCACATGTCAATGAGTCATTGTGTGGATTTCAATGGCCATAACCGGCCGTCAATCACATATGCCCCACTGACAATGAGGGGGAGGAAGCTTTCTCCAGACTTCAAGGAAAACGTGCTCAAACCTTTGTACCTTTGGAAAAGATACCTAAATATTTTGAAAATCAGAGTCACAAAAGATTTGTCAAGCTCAGAAAGCCACCTCCATGCTTCAGCTTTGGTTAGTATTTAGATTGGAGAAAAATGTTCTCTTTATAAGGCCAAGAAGAAAAGATTTAAGCTTTACTTCTACTGGATATTGCTTACTTGTTGGCAGTATATTCTCAGTGATATATTAAGTAGATGTTTAAATTGTAATCAATTTTAGCGACAAATTTCCATGCAGACATTTAGTTTTAATCAGGTTATTAGTAGTGATATCTCAACGCAGGTGTTATGTTGTCGCAGAGTACGCTTCTGTCACATTATCATGCTAAACATATCTATACTACACCCTGCACCAACAGCAAATGGTCGGACAACAAAATCCTAACATAGTTTGAATGCCATAATTTGTCACAGCTTTTAATTGGATTGTTACGCTCCCAGGCTATGCTTGGGAGATCATCAGCACGATTTATTTTATGTGCGTCAACCAACTCTGGGTTTATTTCAACAAGAGTAACGTATCAAATCTGGTCAAGCCTGAAATAAACTTCAGCAATGGAGCAGCAAACTCTCTGTTGTAACATTGCCATGCTTAACATAAGGATCATCAGTGTGTGTTACAGTAACCGAGCCACAGGGGGTGCACAAGCCAGTGTGTTTCTTCGTGCTGGTCCCAAGTCCGGATAAATGGGGAGGGTTACGTCAGGAAGGGCCAAATCAATATGCGGACAACAATACAAATTTCCATACCGGATCAGTCGAGCCCCGGGTTAACAACGACGGCCACCAGGGTGCTGGTGGAAATTGGGCTACTGTTGGCCGAAGAAGAAGGAGAAGAGGGGGGAGAAGTGTCCGGAGGCAGGAGGAGAGGAAGAAGATAAAGAGAGTGGAACTGAGGGTAGGAACTTTGAATGTTGGCAGTATGACTGGTAAGGGGAGAGAGTTAGCAGATATGATGGAGAGAAGGAAGGTTGATATATTGTGCATGCAAGAGACTAAATGGAAGGGGAGTAAGGCCAGGTGGATCGGAGATGGATTCAAATTGTTCTATCATGGTGTGGATAGGAAGAGAAATGGGGTAGGTGTTATTCTGAAGGAACAGTATGTCAAGAGTGTTTTGAAGGTGAAGAGAGTGTCAGACAGAGTAATGATTATGAAGATGGAAATTGGAGGTGTGATTATGAATGTTGTTAGTGCATATGCCCCGCAAGTTGGGTGTGCAATGGATGAGAAAGAAGATTTTTGGAGTGAGTTGGATGATGTGATGAACAGTGTACCCAAGGGACAGAAAGTGGTGATTGGAGCGGATTTCAATGGACATGTTGGTGAAGGGAACAGTGGAGACAAGGAGGTGATGGGTAGGTATTGTGTCAAGGAGAGGAATGAAGAAGGCCAGAGGATAGTGGGCTTTGCCGAAAGTATGGACATGGCTGTCGTGAATACGTATTTTAAGAAGAGGGAGGAACCTAGGGCTACGTACAAGAGTAGAGGAAAATGCACACAGGTAGATTACATCCTATGCAGAAGGGTCAATCTGAATAAGATTCAAGACTGCAATGTGGTGGCAGGGGAAAATGTAGTTAAGCAGCATAGGATGGAGGTCTGTAGGATGACGTTGGAGAAGAAGAAGAGGAGGAAAAGAGTGAGGGCAGAGCCAAGGATCAAATGGTGGAAGCTGAAAAAGGAAGCCTGCAAGGCTGAGTTTAGGGAGAAGGTGAGACAGACACTGGGTGGTAGTGAAGACTGTTGGGAAACTACAGCAGATGTAGTAAGGTTGACAGCAAGAAGGGTGCTTGGCGTGACATCTGGATAGAGGAAGGAGGAAAAGGAAACCTGGTGATGGAATGGGGAAGTACAGGGGAGTATACAGAGGAAGAGGATGGCAAAGAAGAAGTGGGATAGTCAGAGAGATGCGGAAAGTAGACAAAAGCACAAGGAGATAAGGCACAAGGTGAAGACAGAGGTTGTGAAGGCTAAAGAAAAGTTGTATGATGAGTTGTATGAGAGGTTGGACACTAAGGAAGGAGAAAAGGACCTGTACCGATTGACTAGACAGAGAGACCGAGCTGGGAAAGATGTGCAGCAGGTTAGGGTAATAAAGGATAAAGATGAAAACATACTCACAAGTGAGGAGAGTGTGTTCAGCAGATGGAAAGAGTACTTTGAGAGGCTGATGAATGAAGTGAACAAGAGAGAGAAGAGGTTGGATAATGTGGAGATAGTGAATCAGGAAGTGCAACGGATTAGCAAGGAGGAAGTAAGGACAGCTATGAAGAGGATGAAGAATGGAAAAGCTGTTTGTCCAGATGACATACCTGTGGAAGCATGGAGGTGCTTAGGAGAGATGGCAGTGGAGTTTTTAACCAGATTGTTTAATGGAATCTTAGAAAGTGACATGATGCCTGAGGAGTGGAGAAGAAGTGTACTGGTGCCGATATTTAAGAATAACAGGGATATGCAGGACTGTAGTAACTACAGGGGTATAAAATTGATGAACCACAGCATGAAGTTATGAGAAAGAATAGTGGAAACTAGGTTAAGAAGTGAGGTGATGATTAGTGAGCTGCAATATGTTTTCTCTAGGGTGTTGATGGAGAAGTTTAGAGAAGGCCAGAAGGAGTTGCACTGCGTCTTTGTGGACCTGGAGAAAGCATATGACAGGGTGCCTCAAGAGGAGTTGTGGTATTATATGAGGAAGTCGGGAGTGGCAGAGAAGTATGTAAGAGTTGTAAAGGATATGTACGAGGGAAGTGTGACAGTGGTGAGGTCTGCGGTAGGAGTGACGGATGCATTCAAGATGGAGGTGGGATTACATCAGGGATCGGCTCTGAGCCCTTTCTTATTTGCAATGGTGATGGACAGGTTGACAGACGAGATTAGACAGGAGTCCCTGTGGACTATGATGTTTGCTGATGAGATTGTACTTGGGATCAACAGTACAGAGTAATGAGAATTGATGAAGAGAGGTGAAAAAGAGAGTGCAGACAAGGTGGAATGGGTGGAGAAGAGTGTCAGGAGTGATTTGTGACAGATGGATATCAGCAAGATTGAAAGGGAAGGTCTACAGGACGGTAGTGAGACCAGCTATGTTATATAGGTTGGAGATGGTGGCACTGACCAGAAAGCAGGAGACAGAGCTGGAGGTAGCAGACTTAAAGATGCTAAGATTTGCATTGGGTGTGATGAGGATGGATAGGATTAGAAATGAGTACATTGGGAGACAAAGTCAGACAGGCAAGATTGCGTTGGTTTGGAAATGTACAAAGGACAGATGCTGAGTATATTGGGAGAGGGATGCTAAGGATAAAGCTGCCAGGGAAGAGGAAAAGAGGAAGTCCTAAGAGAAGGTTTATGGATGTGGTTAAAGGGGACATGCAGGTGATGTATAACAGAACAAGATGCAGAGGACAGAAAGATATGGAAGATGATGATCCGCTGTGGCAACCCCCAATGGGAGCAGCCGAAAGAAGATGATGAAGAAGATTGTTGTTGTTACACTGCCATGAGATCATGTCTGGCTGCTAACCTGGTTAGTGTCTGTATAGAGTTTGCTTGTTTTCCTCATGTTTACATCAGACTGAATGTACATTAACTTCAGATATTGTTTTACATCTGTATATTAGAAGAGGAGTAGCATTAAAGTCTCCCAAATTTCCAAAATATGTTTATTCCTACATGTATTGTTAAACTACATTCTCCCAGTACAGGCTCACAGGTAGCTATGCAGATTTGGCATGTTGCTTTTTAAGTGAAAGATTGGAGATGTTGCTATAATAGATGTTTAGTATTTAATGTCAGTAATAAGTTGTGACTTCAGCAGTATTTTAAAAAATAAACAAATTAAGAATTCTCTGAAAAAGTAAACTTTTAAAGTATTGAAATGGGTAGATGACATACACTTAGCATCAGGAAATATCAAAAATAAATAGAAAATACAGTGGAACCTCAGTTTGCGAGTAACTTGGTATACGAGTGTTTTGCAAGACGAGCAAAAATTTTTAATCAATTCTGACTTGATAAACGAGCGAGGTCTTGCAGTACGAGTAGTATGTATATGCTTTGTCTGCTGAGCGTTATGTGATCACAACTGAGCTGATGGTTCTTCTCTCTCTCTCTCGTTGCGGGATTGTGGGCAATCCTCTCCTATTCTCCGTCTGAGTCGGCGTGCCTCACTCATTTAGTCAATATCTGTACTAGTGTATACTGTTTACTGCAGCATTAGCATTGTGACTGTGTGTGTGGGCGCACGCACGTGTGTGTGTATGTATGTATGTATGTGCTCGCTCGTGTGTGCGTGCGTGCGGGCTGTGACGTGCGAGTCCCCGTCTTGCACCCTAAAACATGAAGCTGAGTCTCAGTACTTTAGCAACACCAGCTTTATTCAGTTTAAAACAGCAACAGTGCGGTTACTTATTGAAGCGGGATCTGCTACTCTCCTATACACAGACACAGCAGTCAGGCAGGGCCCTGCGCATTTATAATGTTCCTTGTATCACCCATCGACGGCAGGCGCTTTTAGCATGTCCGCGATCTTTTCGGATTCGCTTTTACGGCGAACTGCTACAGCGCTGGGAGACTGCGATTGCTTTGGGACGCTCTTCCGTGTGTCATCCCGTTGGGTGCAAACCCACAAGAGTTTAGAAACTCACTCACACCAGCCATGATTCTTTTCAAAGGTAAAGTGCAGGTTAATTTGTTTTATGTATTTTTACTTTATATTTTGTATTAATCATTTTTATATGAATAGTTTTGGGTTGTGGAACAAATCATCTGAGTTTCCATTATTTTTTATGGGGAAATTCACTTTGATATACGAGTGCTTTGGACTACGAGCACGTTTCCGGAACGAATTATGCTTGCAAACCGAGGTTCCACTGTAACAGTATGTGGGTGCAATGATTTTACTGCTTGCAAACGGAATCTCAAAAATCAGAGCATTTTTAAAATTAAATACCATTTGCTTAAACTTGTTGCAGGTCAAAGTAACAAATGACGCTGATGACAGATACAACATTAATAATATACAATTTGACAGCTAAAAAGAAAAATAATGTGTTTTTACACTTAGTTAAGTAAAACAAAAATAAAATATGACAAACCCTTAAAATTTAGTGCTGAAAAACCTAAACTAAATAAATTTCTTAAGATGGGTAAGAACGGTTGACTGTTGTACTATTTTCTTATTAAGCATATTGATTCAATACAGCTCTTACTAAAGGTCATTAAGATATGTTTAATCAGTTTAATATCTAAATGTTGGAAGCTTCTTTCACTGTCAGATATAATGCTACACTAGTGTCTCATAAAATGACGGTAGATAAAAAGGAGTTCAATATGAGCAAAGATGCTTAAGGTAAATTTTATTATTTATTACTTGCCTCTTAGGAGAAGGAGATTTTACTTTTCTTTTTGGGGTTCTTGACCTTCTTGGAGATTTAGTGTGACTTCTACTTCTTTTTCTGCAACCTCTGCAACAAACAAACAAACAAAAAAAACATAGTTAATGCATTTCGCAATAAAATGCCATCATAAATAACTTGAAATACATGCAATGATCTGTGTTGTGCTTGTAAATAAGCCAATTGTATGGAATGTGAGATATCTAAAGTGTATTGGCAACTAAGGAAATTTTCATTTCATTAGCAAATAGCGTGTACATATTAAAAAATTAAAATTCAAACCAGAGTACAACACATATAACTCACATAGAAAGGAGTGCCACCTAAAAGATTTGGCCGTACATACAGGCTTGCCCCTCTTACTCATAGCACTAATCTCTCCTAAACTAAGAAGTACTCAGTTCAGTACCCTTTTGCTTTAAATCTTTGGTGAAACTGTTCCAAGGACAAAAGGTACTGTACATGCCTGACTTTAGCCTCTCTAATTACCACCAGGTCACTATTTTGCTAGACAAAGTTTCTCATGTTGTGACATTCAGGAGCAGATTAAAAGTCACTGGCATTACTTAAACTCATATCGAGCAGGAGGCCAGGTGGTGCATCTCTGTGGGGATGCATGATTTAAGATGACTCAAGACCAGCGTCACATAGGTTTAACTGTGACTGGGGCCATGCACACATACAGTAGGAGTGCCCACATCGTGGTATATCAACTGGACCAAACATGTTCATACAGCTTGAGCACACACACAACTGGAAACTTTTATGCAGTGCGAGTACTCTCTTGACCAAGATTACTAAAAATTACACAGTCCCAGAGTAAGACTGCTGTTTCTCCCTTGCAGTTTGTAGCACTGCCAGCAAAGACTGGGGGCGGTGGTAGGGGGTCGATTTTCACCACTGTGACTGGGGGCTGGAGGTTGACCGAGTTAAACAGATAACCAAGGTGAGATCCTGGTACACATCTATGATTGCTAGTGGTCAATAGAAAGGGGTGGGGGAGATTGTGCTTGCGATTGAGTTTTACAGAAGATCATGTCTCTTCTTTCCTATTAGGACACCGCCCCATCTCTTCAGTCATCTATACACCCTATTTTTTACTGATGCTATTCACTTCACCCCTTAATCATTTGTACTGTCCCCTTCATTTGCATAAATAACATTTTCAGAGTAGCCAAACACATGTAAGGAAGCAAAATATTAATAAATATCGAGAAATAAAAAATGTGCTGGATAATTTCAATCAAATATGTCAAGGCATTATTATAATTTTAGGATACAGTGAACCCTCGTTTATCACGGTTAATCCGTTCCAGACTCTACCGCGATAAATGAATTTTCGCAAAGTAGGATTCTTTATTTATAAATCGAATATTTTCGCAGTTAGAGTATAGAAAACCTGTTTACGACCTTCTAAATACGTTTTTTAACATTATTAGAGTCCTCTAGACACGAAATAATACCCTTTAGATAGATAGATAGATAGATAGATAGATAGATAGATACTTTAGTCACCATTACACTCGTATTACCCAATACAGTAATCCCTCGCTATATCGCGCTTCGCCTTTCGCGGCTTCACTCCATCGCGGATTTTATATGTAAGCATATTTAAATATATATCGCGGATTTTTCGCTGCTTCGCGGGTTTCTGAGGACAATGGGTCTTTTAATTTCTGGTACATGCTTCCTCAGTTGGTTTGCCCAGTTGATTTCATACAAGGGACGCTATTGGCAGATGGCTGAGAAGCTACCCAGCTTACTTTTCTCTGTCTCTTGCGCTGACTTTCTCTGATCCTGATGTAGGGGGATTGAGCAGGGGGGCTGTTCGCACACCTAGACGATACGGACGCTCGTCTAAAAATGCTGAACGATTATCTTCACGTTGCTACCTTCTGTGCAGCTGCTTCCTGAAACGACATGCTGAACGGTGCTTCGCATACTTAAAAGCACGAAGGGCACGTATTGATTTTTTTATCTGTCTCTCTCTATCTCTGCTCCTGACGGAGGGGGTGTGAGCTGCCGCCTTCAACAGCTTTGTGCCGCGGTGCTTCGCATACTTGAAAGCCAAACAGCCCTATTGATTTGTTTGCTCCTTTGAAGAGGAAGATATGTTTGCATTCTTTTAATTGTGAGACTGAACTGTCATCTCTGTCTTGTCATGGAGCACTGTTTAAACTTTTGAAAAAGAGACAAATGTTTGTTTGCAGTGTTTGAATAACGTTCCTGTCTCTCTACAACCTCCTGTGTTTCTGCGCAAATCTGTGACCCAAGCATGACAATATAAAAATAACCATATAAACATATGGTTTCTACTTCGCGGATTTTCTTATTTCGCGGGTGGCTCTGGAACGCAACCCCCGCGATGGAGGAGGGATTACTGTATATTAGACAAAATAAGAGAAAATAAGACATATTAGACGTTACAAATTTCATATTATTACTGTACATTTAATTACACACACAGTTCTTACAACCACTAACCTATGAAGGCACGAGCTCAGTAGGAGAGTCTTCAGGTTGTAAGCTGGAGCGCTGATTGCACCCTCAGAGGACATAGACGCCCCTGGGAAAACCCCTAAAACAGCTGACAGTCTACCTTCACATTGCTCCTTACCCTTCTTACTTGCGCTATAACGCACGATAAACCTCTCACGCGGTACTCCGCTTACTTAAAAGTATTGTGCAGCGCCTCTCAGCTTTGGAATTGGTTGTGTTGTTTCTCTCTCTCTCTCACACACACACATCTCTGACTTGTCATGGAGCATGTTTAAACTTTTGAAAAGAGACAAATGTTTGTTTGCAGTGCTTTGAATAAAGTTCTTTTTTTTCTACAACCTCCTGTGTTTCTGTGCAAATCTGTGACCCAAGCGTGACAAGGTGGTACAGTATCTTCAGCAGGTGCATTGTTGTCTTCATCCGCTGAAGGAGTACTAGGAATAGGCAGTGGGTGTCTGGGTGCGCGGCTGAAGAACATCTTGATAGGCAGTTGCTGGCGCTGTCTTTTCATATGCGTGAGGAGGCTTTTGTAGGGTATTGCCATCTTTGATCATATCCAAGAGTTTCACCTTCTCCTGGATGGTAAGCATCTTCCTCCGGCGCTTAGTTTCATTGTCAGAAGGCTTAGAAAAAGCAGCACGTTTAGGAGCCATCGTGGGGCTTAGATAAAAGTTCTCAGAAAGCGCATGCGTAGTGACATAAGTGTGTATGAGAAAAAGTCGCGACAGAGTGAAGCAGCGAAAGTCGAAGCGTGATATAGCGAGGGATCACTGTATATAGCTTTTCAGGTTTAGGGATTAAATAATGATTACCGAAACATCTGTTCTTAGTGAATACCTACTGATCTCAATGTACCATTGTCTGATTTTTAAAGAATTTATTTGCAAATTATGGTGGAAAATAAGTATTTGGTCACCTACAAACAAGCAAGATTTCTGGCTCTCACAGACCTGTAACTTCTTCTGTAAGAGGCTCCTCTGTCCTCCACTCGTTACCTGTATTAATGGCACCTGTTTGAACTCGTTATCAATATAAAAAGACACCTGTCCACAACCTCAAACAGTCACACTCCAAACTCCACTATGGCCAAGACCAAAGAGCTGTCAAAGGACACCAGAAACAAAATTGTAGCCCTGCACCAGGCTGGGATGACTGAATCTGCAATAGGTAAGCAGCTTGGTGTAAAGAAATCAACTGTGGGAGCAATTATTAGAAAATGGAAGACATACAAGACCACTGATAATCTCCCTCGATCTGGGGCCCCACGCAAGATCTCACCCCATGGGGTCAAAATGATCACAAGAACGGTGAGCAAAAATCCCAGAACCACACGGGGGGGACCTAGTGAATGACCTGCAGAGAGCTGGGACCAAAGTAACAAAGGCTACCATCAGTAACACACTACGCCGCCAGGGACTCAAATCCTGCAGTGCCAGGCGTGTCCCCCCTGCTTAAGCCAGTACATGTGCAGGCCCGTCTGAAGTTTGCTAGAGAGCATTTGGATGATCCAGAAGAGGATTGGGAGAATGTCATATGGTCAGATGAAACCAAAATAGAACTTTTTGGTAAAAACTCTACTCGTCGTGTTTGGAGGAGAAAGAATGCTGAGTTGCATCCAAAGAACACCATACCTACTGTAAAGCATGGGGGTGGAAACATCATGCTTTGGAGCTGTGTTTCTGCAAAGGGACCAGGACAACTGATCCGTGTAAAGGAAAGAATGAATGGAGCCAGGTATTGTCAGATTTTGAGTGAAAACCTTCTTCCATCAGCAAGGGCATTGAAGATGAAACGTGGCTGGGTCTTTCAGCATGACAATGATCCCAAACACACTGCCCGGGTAACGAAGCAGTGGCTTCGTAAGAAGCATTTCAAGGTCCTGGAGTGGCCTAGCCAGTCTCCAGATCTCAACCCCATAGAAAATCTTTGGAGGGAGTTTAAAGTCCGTGTTGCCCAGCGACAGTCCCAAAACATCACTGCTCTAGAGGAGATCTGCATGGAGGAATGGGCCAAAATACCAGCAACAGTGTGTGAAAACCTTGTGAAGACTTACAGAAAATGTTTGACCTCTGTCATTGCCAACAAAGGGTATATAACAAAGTATTGAGATGAACTTTTGTTATTGATCAAATACTTTTTTTCCACCATAATTTGCAAATAAATTCTTCAAAAATCAGACAATGTGATTTTCTGGATTTTTTTCTCATATTGTCCCTCATAGTTGAGGTATACCTATGATGAAAATTACAGGCCTCTCTCATCTTTTTAAGTGGGAGAACTTGCACAATTGGTGGCTGACTAAATACTTTTTTGCCCCACTGTAGACACACACTATTAGCAATTCTGCCTCATACCTCCCAAGGACTGGGGTTCAAATAAAAGCATAATCACTACCTGTAAGCTAGTATAGCTTCAATAATGAATCATGCATCATTCTTTATGAAATGAAAACCACTTTACCTCTATGAATTCTTCTATCTAGTTCTTATAACATATTCAAACACATGCATATATCTTACACCACTTGAATAACTGTGTGATAGCTTCATCTTTGACTTTTACTAAACATTTTCCTGCATATTATCAAACTGCATAAAAGTCAAATATGACCTGGTATTGTGTGAAGGAGTGTGAATGTGCACAATTGTAACCAATGTCACAGGAACTATCTAGGATCCTAAAAATATACAGTAATCCCTCCTCCATCGCGGGGGTTGCGTTCCAGAGCCACCCGCGAAATAAGAAAATCCGCGAAGTAGAAACCATATGTTTATATGGTTATTTTTACATTGTCATGCTTGGGTCACAGATTTGCGCAGAAACACAGGAGGTTGTAGAGAGACAGGAACGTTATTCAAACACTGCAAACAAACATTTGTCTCTTTTTCAAAAGTTTAAGCTGTGCTCCATGACAAGACAGAGATGACAGTTCAGTCTCACAATTAAAAGAATGCAAACATATCTTCCTCTTCAAAGGAGTGCGCATCAGGAGCAGAGACTGTCAGAGAGAGACAGAGAAAAGCAAACAAATCAATAGGGCTGTTTGGCTTTTAAGTATGCGAAGCACCGCGGCACAAAGCTGTTGAAGGCGACAGCTCACACCCCCTCCGTCAGGAGCAGACAAAGAGAGAGAGTGACAGAGACAGAGAAAAACAAACAATCAAAAATCAATACGTGCCCTACGAGCTTTTAAGTATGCCCCCAGTTTGAAAACCAAGGTGTTTCACTAAATGTGTTTAAGGAAATAAATAATGCGCTAAAATTTTCAAATTAATTACATGCATTAATGTTTGATGGCCCTAATATAAATACAGTCCTATGAAAAAGTTTGGGAACCCCTCTCAGCCTGCATAATAATTTACTCTACTTTCAACAAAAAAGATAACAGTGGTATGTCTTTGTTTTCCGAACAAAGATTTTTAGTGAAGTAGTATTTAGTTGTATGAAATTAAATCAAATGTGAAAAACTGGCTGTGCAAAAATTTGGGTACCCCTTGCAATTTTGCTGATTTGAATGCATGTAATGCATGTAACTGCTCAATACTGATTACTTGCAACACCAAATTGGTTGGATTAGCTCGGTAAGCTTTGAACTTCATACACAGGTGTGTCCAATCATGAGAAAAGGTATTTAAGGCTGTCAAGTGCAAGTTGTGCTTCCCTTTGACTCTCCTCTGAAGAGTGACTGCATGGGATCCTCTCAAAAGATTTGAAAACAAAAATTGTTCAGTGTCATGGTTTAGGGGAAGGCTACAAAAAGCTACCTCAGAGGTTTAAACTGTCAGTTTCAACTGTAAGGAATGTAATCAGGAAATGGAAGGCTACAGGCACAGTTGCTGTTAAACTCAGGTCTGGCAGGTCTAGAAAAATACAGGAACAGAGCAGGATTGAGAGAATGGTTACAGACAACCCACAGATCACCTCCAAAGACCTGCAGGAACATCTTGCTGCAGATGGTGTATCTGTACATCGTTCTACAATTCAGCGCAATTTGCACAAAGAACATCTGTATGGCAGGGTGAGGAGAAAGAAGCCTTTTCTGCACTCACGCCACAAACAGAGTCATTTGTTGTATGCAAGTGCTCATTTAGACAAGCCAGATTCATTTTGGAACAAAGTGCTTTGGACTGATGAGACAAAAATTAAGTTATTTGGTCATAACAAAAAGCGCTTTGCATGGTGGAAGAAGAACACCGCATTCCAAGAAAAACACCTGCTACCTACTGTCAAATTTGGTGGAGGTTCCATCATGCTGTGGGGCTAGTTCAGGGACTGGAGTCATTGTTAAAGTCGAGGGTCGGATGAATCCAACCCAGTATCAACAAATTCTTCAGGATAATGTTCAAGCTCCAGTCACAAAGTTGAAGTTACACAGGGGTTGGATATTCCAACAAGACAATGACCCAAAACACAGTTTGACATCTACAAAGGCATTCATGCAGAGGGAGAAGTACAATGTTCTGGAATGGCCATCACAGTCCCCTGACTTGAAAATCATCGAAAATCTATGGGATGATTTGAAGCAGGCTGTCCATGCTCGGCAGCCATCAAATTTAACTGAACTGGAGAGATTTTGTATGGAAGAATGGTCAAAAATATGTCCATCCAGAAGCCAGACACTCATCAAAGGCAATAGGAGGTGTCTAGAGGCTGTTGTTATATTTGCAAAAGGAGGCTCAACTAAGCATTGATGTAATATCTCTGTTGGGGTGCCCAAATTTATGCACTTGTCTAATTTTGTTATGATGCATATTGCATATTTTCTGTTTATCCAATAAACTTAATGTCACTGCTGAAATACTACTGTTTCCATAAGGCATGTCATATATTAAAAGGAAGTTGCTACTTTGAAAGCTCAGCCAATGATAAACAAAAATCCAAAGAATTAAGAGGGGTTCCCAAACTTTTTCATATGACTATAATATATAAAAAGGATCACTTATTTGTTAAATTAAAACAGAGATAGACAATTAGGTCATCCTGGCACCACTTTTTACAATAATCATCAAAAAATAAATAAATAAAAAATAAAAAAAAGCCACAGCTCACATTGGTCTCGGCTTATAATCGATCCTGATATTCCCCATTGAGACATTTCCTCTGAAGCTGGCAGCCTCCAATACACAAAATAAAAAAACTTGGTGCTTGCTTGTCCAGACATGGGCATGGCTGAAACTTACATTTTGATTATAGAGAATATGCCACTTATAACAAGTCACTGCAAAATTGGAATGGTTTTCTGTGACTGACAATCTAAGAAGCCAAATCTCTTTCCTTGACTTAAATTGCTGCTAGGTCCAGAAACGTGGATTTGTCATAACTGTGATCAACTATGTCTTTTAAAAAGCAAAATTTGAAACTTGAGTTTAAACAAATCAATTAAAGTATCAGTAGCGATGGTTGGTTTTGTTTAAGGACTCTATATTCATTTTACTCTGTATTTGATAGCATAGTCTGTCAGACAAGGAACAATCTTATGAGATAAACTTTCCATTAATTCCATCCTGGTCAACAAATTAAGCTTTTCTTGAAACTTTATTTAAAATCTGGCTAGTACATAAAATTACAGCCTTGTCAAGCGAGATGGCCTGCATCCGAACAGTTTCAGCGCCAGGGTCCTCTCCGAAAACATATCCAAGATAATTTGTTTGTCTTGACTATCTATCTCTGCTTTTAACCCCTTCCGAAATGCCACTCCTGCGCTTGGTCATGATAATTGTTTAATAAAATCTTCCATAAAAGTGCACAACATAAATACTGTAATAACCAATCTTAATGCACAAAGAAAATCTAGGCAATACGGCACAAACACCAATAATTTAATTAAAGTTACTACTTTAGATGAACAATGTATTAAAACTATAAAAACAGACTATAGGTTAAACAATAAATACACACAGAGCGGCGCTAATAAAAATAACTTAGTTCCTGTTCCATATATCAATAACGCACATAGTATTCATCTCTGCTCCTCCGAAACATTAAATATGGCACTATTAAATATTACAGTTTTAACTAACAAGACGTTTTTTATCAACGATCTTATAAGTGATAAAAAAAATAGATTTTATTGCACTAAGTGAAACGTGGCTTAGCTCAGATGGCGCAGCTGTTTTAATCGAATCTGCGCCTCCGGATTACAGTTTTACTCGTGCAGATCGCCAAGGAAAGAGAGGTGGCGGACTAGCAAACATTTACTCTAGCCGGTTAAAATGTAAAAATGTCAGTTTTGGTAAATTCAAGATTTTTGAGTATCTCGCCATTATTATTCCGGGAGATTCTCACGTTCTAATATCATCCGTGTATAGACCTCCTAAATTCAACGCGTTTTTCTTTGAGGAATTCTCTGACTTGATGTCAATCTTAATTACGAACTATGACACACTCTTAATAGTCGGCGACTTTAATTTTCATATAGATAATCAATGTGACCAAAAAGTAAAAGAATTTATGAACCTCCTGGACTCTCTTGATTTGAGACAGCTCGTTAATCAGCCTACACATAAAGCAGGTCAAACGTTAGACTTAGTAATTACTAAAGGACTAAAAGTTGATATAAAGCAGGTCATTGATACGGGTCTATCAGACCATTTTCTTCTACTTTTTAATATAGAAATAATGATAGAAAACACTCATGAGAAGCATATTGTTAAAAAACGCTTCTTTGACTCATCAGCAGCTTTAAAACTTACAAACATTCTAAGCAATCAGTCCGTTTATAGTGCCAACTATAATAGCGAGGATAATGTAAATAGTAAGGTGGAAAGATTTAATACTAAAGTGAGGGCTGCTGTTGACTCAGTTGCACCTGAAAAGACAGTTGAAAAATTTTCTAGCATTGTTATACCTTGGAAGACCCAAAGAGTGTCTGATTTAAAGAGAACATGCCGTAGAGCTGAGCGTAAATGGAGGAAGACTAAACTAACTATTGACTATGAAATATTAAAAGTTAAAATAACAGAATACAATAACACAGTCCGTCTTGAGAGGCGCTGCTATTTCTCTAAGATTATAAATAACAATGCTAGTAATCCCAGAGTCTTATTTTCGACGATTGATCGTTTGTTAAACCCAGGTAACTCAAAGGAATGCCTCCTAAGTACTTCCAGTAAAACCTGTGAGGCTATCGCTGTATTTTTCAATCAAAAAATTAATGATATTAGAAATAACATAGTATATCTCCCCAACACTAAGGATCCTCCTAAACCCCAGTATTCTGTAATAAACAAATTAAATTCTTTCACTAGGATAGATTTACCTGATTTACATAAAATAATTTCTCAAATGAAACTCTCCACCTGTGCCCTTGGCCCAATACCAACAAAATTTTTCAAAGAAGTATCGGTCGTGCTAATTGATAATGTTCTTGACATAGTAAATTCGTCATTAGATACGGGGGTCTTCCCAGACTGTCTTAAGACTACTGTAGTTAAACCCCTACTTAAGAAAAATAATCTCGACCCCTCTGCTCTTGAAAATTATAGACCCATCTCTAACCTGCCTTTCTTAAGTAAAATTCTAGAGAAGGCAGTTATTATGCAGTTAAATGAGCACCTCAATAAACATGCTATTCTTGATAAATTTCAGTCAGGTTTTAGAACAAATCACAGCACAGAAACTGCACTCGTTAAAGTAGTAAATGACTTGCGGGTAAATGCAGACAGAGGCCATTTATCTGTTCTCATCCTCTTAGATCTGAGTGCCGCATTTGACACCATTGATCATAATATTCTTAAGAATCGCCTTAGTGAATGGGTGGGCCTCTCTGGCAGCGTCTTAAATTGGTTTGAATCCTACCTGGCAGAGAGAAAATTCTTTGTTAGTTGTGGTAATTACAACTCAAAGACGCATGATATCCTATATGGTGTTCCACAAGGCTCTATCCTGGGTCCACTGCTCTTCTCAATCTACATGCTTCCATTAGGTCAGATTATCTCGGGACATAACGTGAGCTACCACGGCTATGCTGATGACACACAGCTGTATTTATCAATAGCACCCGATGACCCCGAATCTCTTGATTCGCTAACACAATGTCTAACCTGTATCTCAGAATGGATGAATAGTAACTTTCTCAAATTAAATAAAGAGAAAAGCGAAATCTTAGTGATTGGCAATAATGGATACAATGAGGCTATTAGAAATAAACTGGATGCATTAGGATTAAAAGTCAAAACGGAGGTAAAAAGCTTAGGGGTAACCATTGACTGTAATCTGAATTTTAAATCACATATTAATCAGATCACTAGGACAGCATTTTTTCACTTAAGAAACATAGCAAAAGTTAGACCTCTTATAGCATCGAAAGATGCAGAGAAATTAGTTCACACATTTGTTTTCAGTCGGCTAGATTACTGTAATGCACTCCTCTCAGGACTACCCAAAAAAGACATAAATCGTTTGCAACTAGTGCAGAATGCAGCTGCTAGAATCCTTACCAGGAAAAGAAAATCCGAACACATTTCTCCACTTTTGATGTCACTACACTGGTTACCTGTGTCATTCAGAATTGACTTTAAAATTCTGCTTATGGTTTATAAAGCCTTAAATAATCTTGCTCCATCTTATATATCGGAATGTCTGACACCTTATATTCCAAATCGTAACCTCAGATCCTCAACTGAGTGTCTCCTTAGAATTCCAAGAGCAAAACTTAAAAGAAGTGGTGAGGCGGCCTTCTGCTGTTATGCACCTAAAATCTGGAATAGCCTGCCAGTAGGAATTCGCCAGGCTAATACAGTGGAGCACTTTAAAAAACTGCTGAAAGCACATTACTTTAACATGGCCTTCTCATAACTTCACTGTAATTTAATCCTGATACTCTGTATATCCAATTCATTATAGTAACTATTCATTCAAAATCTGTACTAACCCCTACTCGCTCTTCTGTTTCCTTTTCCGGTGTCCTTTTGGTGGTGGCAAAGCTCCATGATGTTCCAACAATGATGGATGGATTAAAAGCCAGAAGTCTGTATGACCATCAGCATCAAGTGACTCCGTGAGAACCCTAACTACAAAGAGGACTATTTTCATTTATGTTAGGTAGAATGCCCAGGGGGGACTGGGCGGTCTCGTGGCCTGGAACCCCTGCAGATTTTATTTTTTTCTCCATCCATCTGGAGTTTTTTTTGTTTTTTCTGTCCACCCTGGCCATCGGACCTTACTCCTTTTCTATGTTAACTAATGTTATCTTATTTTAATTTTGTATTTTATTTTTCTTTTCTTCATTATGTAAAGCACTTTGAGCTACTTTTTGTATGAAAATGTGCTATATAAATAAATGTTGTTGTTTTTATTAGCTTGTATTTTTGAATCATCAAATATGGAAAGCAAAGAGTTTACAAGGACAACAGCTTGATTTGACATTCATGCTTTAGAGTGTTGTCTTCAAACCAAGACATTTACCCAAAAATAGCAATGCATTGGCTGGACATATAGCTTAGGTTTCAGTCAAAAACTAAGTAGGAATTATATTTTGGCAGGGGCCCCATTTTTCTTAAGGACTGAAAATTATACCACCTCTGATATTGTTCTTCTCAAAACTACTGGTATGCAAAAGCAATTTAACAGGTATTCAAAACTCTCTCTGCCACAAAATTTAAGCATCCACTATTTTGTTTTTTGGATTTTATTGATTTTAATAATAACATTCCATACAAATAAGTCACTTTTTACATTTTGCTAAGTTACAAACGCAGCACCCTGAGGCGCTTGTGCTAATCGCTGGAGATTTTAACCATGTGACGCTGGACAAAACATTACCTCCCTTCTCCCAGTATGTGTACTGTAACACCCGGGGAAATAGGACAATTGACCTACTGTATGCAAACGTTAAAGATGCATACAGCGCCACCCCGCTGCCTGCGCTTGGGAAAGCAGATCATAACCTGGTTCTGCTTCAGCCTCACTACAAACCAAGAGTGAGGGTCCTACCTACAACCACACACTCATTCAGGAAGTGGTCCCCTGAGGCAGAGAAGGCTCTGAGAGACTGCTTTGGAACTACAGACTGGGATAACCTGCAGGGATCACATAGTGAGAACACTGAGGAGGCTGTTGACTGCACTACTGACTACATTAACTTCTATATGGACATTGTAGTTCCAGTAAGGACTGTACGCTGCTATACTAACAACAAGCCATGGATTACAAGTGACATCAAGGGCCTTTTGAACCAGAAGAAAAGGGCTTTTCATGGCGGTGATCAGCATGATCTCAAGCGCGTGCAGAAGGAACTCAGAGTCCAGCTCATGGTGGCGAAGTAGCAGTACAGGAGAAAGCTGGAGCAGAAGTTGCAGAATAACAGCATGAAAGAAGTGTGGGATGGGATGAAGATCATCACTGGCTGCAGCTCGAAGTGGGGTGCCACCATCAAGAGAGACGTGAAGAGAGCAAACCAAATGAACAACTTCTTTAACAGGTTTGACCACCCTAACCCACTCTCACTCTCACCTCGGAGTACTGCACCCTCCACCCATCCTTCTGCTGATACCAGCATAGGAGAGACATCCCTACCCACAATTTCAGCAGCGCAGGTCAGCAGAGAGCTGAAGAGACTTCGTGCCAGCAAAGCAGCGGGTCCAGATGGAGTATCGCCACGACTGCTGAAGGACTGTGTGTCGAAGCTGGGGAGTCCTCTACAGCGCATCTTCAACCTGAGCCTGGAACGGGGGAGAGTCCCGAGGCTTTGGAGAACATCTTGATTCACCCCAGTCCCAAAGGTATCACGTCCTAGTGAGCTGAACGACTTCCAGCCTGCCGCTCTGACGTCACATGTGATGAAGACCATGGTGAGGCTGCTGCTTCACCACCTGAGGCCACAGGTCCAACAAGCCCTCGACCCTCTGCAGTTCGCATACCAGGAGAAGGTGGGAGCGGAGGATGCCATCATCTATATGCTACACCGATCACTCTCCCACTTGAACAGAGGCAGTGGTGCTGTAAGAATTATGTTTCTAGACTTCTCTAGCGCCTTCAACACCGCCCAACCTCTGCTCCTTAAGGATAGGCTGACAGAGATGGGATTAGATTCATACCTATTGGCATGGATCGTGGACTATCTTACAAACAGACCTCAGTATGTGCGTCTCGGGAACTGCAGGTCTGACATTGTGGTCAGCAACACAGGAGCGCCACAGGGGACTGTACTTTCTCCGGTCCCGTTCAGCCTATATACATCGGACTTCCAATACAACTCGGAGTCCTGCCACATTCAAAAGTTCGCTGACGACACTGCTATTGTGGGCTGTATCAGGAGTGGGCAGGAGGAGTATAGGAACCTAATCAAGGACTTTGTTAAATGGTACGACTCAAACCACCTACACCTGAACACCAGCAAAACCAAGGAGCTGGTCGTGGATTTTAGGATGCCCAGACCCCTCATGGACCCCGTGATCGTCAGAGGTGACTGTGTACAGAGGGTGCAGACCTATAAATACCTGAAAGTGCAGCTGGATGATAAATTGGACTGGATTGCCAATACTGATATACTTCCTTAGAAGACTGGTGTCCTTCAACATCTGCAATAAGATGCTGCAGATGTTCTATCAGACGGTTGTGATGAGCGCCCTCTTCTACGCGGTGGTGTGCTGGGGAGGTAGCATTAAGAAGAAGGACACCTTACGCCTGGACAAACTGGTGAGGAAGGCAGGCTCTATTGTAGGCTTGGAGCTAGACAGTTTGACATCTGTGGCGGAGCGACGGGCGCTCAGCAGGCTCCTATCAATCATGGAGAATCCACTGCATCCACTAAACAGTATCATCTCCAGACAGAGGAGCAGCTTCAGCGACAGACTGCTGTCACTGTCCTGCTCCACTGACAGACTGAGCTCGTTCCTCCCCCAAACTATGCGACTCTTCAATTCCACCCGGGGGGGTGTGTAAACGTTAACATTATCCAAAGTTATTGTCTGTTTTTACCTGCATTTTTATTACTGTTTAATATTGTTTTTTGTATTAGTATGCTGCTGCTGGAGTATGTGAATTTCCCCTTGAGATTAATAAAGTATCTATCTATCTATAAGACTTGGTTCAAAACAAACCCCCCCCCCATGAGAAAGAGAACTAGGCCAGCAGAGTAAAACTAAGTTAGTAAAAATAAAGAGATAAATTAATAATTAAAAATAGAGTAAAAAAAAAAAAAAAAAAGGAAAAAAAACAGGAGAGAAACTGCTTCCATCCATCCATTTTCCAACCCGCTGAATCCGAACACAGGGTCACGGGGGTCTGCTGGAGCCAATCCCAGCCAACACAGGGCACAAGGCAGGAAACAATCCCGGGCAGGGTGCCAACCCACCGCAGGACACACACAAACACACCCACACACCAAGCACACACTAGGGCCAATTTAGAATCGCCAATCCACCTAACCTGCATGTCTTTGGACTGTGGGAGGAAACCGGAGCGCCCGGAGGAAACCCACGCAGACACGGGGAGAACATGCAAACTCCACGCAGGGAGGACCCGAGAGAAACTGCTTCCTCAATTAAAATGCTTATTCTAAAATGTTATTGATTAGTTCCTGCCATGTTTTGAAAATATTTGTACAGATCCCCTAAGTGAGAATTAGATTTTTTCCAATTTCAAATAGTATATAACATCAGTTGTTCCCTGAATTAAAATAGGAGAGTTAGGATTCTTCCAACTGAGCAAGTCTACGTGCCAATAGTGTAGAAAAGGCAATTACAGTTTGTTTGTCTTTCTCCACTTTAAGCCCATCTGGAAGTACACCAACCACAGCTGTTAATGGATTAGCAGTGATTATGACTCCAAGGCTGTCTGAAAGGCATTTAAAGATTTTGGTGCAGAATGATGTTAACCTGGTGCACACCCAAAACATGTGACTCAGTGAGGCTGGAACATAATTGCAATGTTCGCAGGTTGAATCTTGCCCTGGAAACATTTTGGACAATTTTAAATGAGACAGATGCACTCGATATATAATTTCAAGTTGAATAATTATATGCTTTGCGCATATGGAGCTTGAGTGAATTCTGTGCATTGCTACGTTCCTGTCCCTTTCTGAGATGTTGAGTGAGAGATCCTTTTCCCAGCATTCACTATTTAATAAAATCCACAAAGCCCCATCCTACACTCCAAGAAACTCACAGCTAATACCACCTAGCAGGAGATCCAGAGGAAACCAACATGAACTACAGGAGTATCAGGAAAGGACTACACTGGAGGACTGGTCTAAAGTTGCTAGCAAAGTGCTTTATCAGAAAATATGCAAAAGGTCTTCTGAATGCATGACACATTGGCTTACAATTCAAATAATGTACAAACAAGAGTATTTGCAAATATGGTGGCACTGTGATTCAGTTGCAGGTGATCTTGTTACCAAAATAATGATGTTTCACAGTTCTTAAAATCATATAAACTGTCAAATCAGCCTTTTGATTTTGTGTTTGTTGAGAATGCCTTCATTAGTTAGCTAGAACCTTGCTTTTCGTAGTTCATCGTTTAATTTTGTATTTAATGTGCAAAAAGCAATTGTCACAACTTTCCATCCAAACTAAGCTTTTTGCACTAATGAACTCAATGATTTTTTGTTTACATATCGGGGAAACAACAGAAAATATCAACTGCTGTTAGAATAAATGAGGTCCTCACCAATGGTACAACCTAAACATCTGCATGCAGTTATAATAGATATTTCTAAATTAGGAGGGCACACAAATGCTCATTAGCTTGAAAAACTGAAAATATTTTTGAAAGATATAGTACTTATAAATATTGCCCTTTCATTTATAACAAGAACTTTGCTGCGTCAATGTTGATCTTGGCACTTTATTTATTAGTGCCAAATATACATGTCCTGAACAATATACATATACCTGGCCAGAACCACCCCTTCCATTTATGAAAGCAACTGACTATACTAGATGTCGCAAGAATTATGGAAGGCTACAAATGATAGATAGATAAGCTAAGTTTCCATCCAGTTTTTTGCGACGTTTTGTTATCGACAAACAGAATATACGTAAAAAAAATGTGCGAAATTTGCTGTCTCCAGCCTATTTCCATCAAACTGGCTTTTTATCGATAAAATGGTGTGCGTGATGACGTCATCCCCCCCGAAACGAACTGTCGCATAACTTTTGTTGTATCGCGAAAAAAATCTGCCCTTGAGCCGTTTCCATACATAATTTTGTGTATGTCGCAAATTATCTACCTTTTGTTTTCCACGTTACACCCCCTCCACTAAACAAAGAAACAAAGAAATGGAGAGATTATTCAGACAGTTTTTTGAAATTTGCCAGCTTACTGTTATTTCAGTTTCACAAATAATTGGAATTGTACATAATATCCGAAGACGACAGCAGAATGAAGCAGTTGCTTGTCTGATAGCCCTAGAGCTCGAAGAAAGTACCCCAGTGCGACGAAACCCACGGGTATGGGAGAGACGACGGAATAAGACCTTCTGGGAGGAGGTGGTGGAGAGACACTTAACAGAAAATCTCTGGCTGCAACATTTTATAATGACACGGCCGACGTTTGAGATGTTGTGTGGATTCATCAGTCCTGATGTTGCGCCCATCGCAGGTTGCCACCGACCACCGGTTCCAACCCAAAAGCGGATTGCCATCGCCCTTTACAAGCTGGCAACCTGCGCCGAGTATAGAGTAGTTGGAGAAACTTTCGGGGTTAGTAAAACTACCGTCCATTGATGTGTATATGCTGTGTGCACCGCTATTAAAGAAAAATTAATGCGGCGTTATATCAGACTTCCGACTGTAGCGGAGGCCAATGAAATTGCATACCGCAATTCCTTGGTGCATCTTGTGCCACAGATTTACGGTGCGCTGGATGGCACGCATGTGCCTATTCTTCCCCCGACGGAAGGCTACCGCGATTACATTAATCGCAAAGGGTGGCCATCTATTGTTCTCCAGGCCCTTGTTGATGACAGGTGCATGATACGAGACATTTGCGTTGGCACTCCTGGAAGTGCCCATGATGCAGCTGTGTTTGCAGCATCGGATCTGTACAGGTGAGCCTACCTTTCAACATCCCTTCACAGTGCGATAACAACTGAATTAACCTGCTTCCCTCAAGGTTTTTAATTAAAACTGAAATTTTAATTAATACAAAATAACGACGTTTAATCAAAAAAAAAACTGTCTTCATCAGACCATGTGAACCGCTCCGCCATTCTCGTTTTGATTGCACGTGATGAAAATGTGACACATTTATTTGCGTTAAAGCCCTTTGTTTCCGACAAAAACTGTTTCCAATGTAGTTTTTGCGACATCTGAAGTATCGATATGGAATTTATGCGCTAAAGTAAAACGGAAAAATATTATGTCGACATGTACAACATTTTATCGATAATTAGCATTTCCATCAGCTACATCGGTAAAAAAGTTTGAAGCGCTAAATATTTTTTTGCAAAACCTCCTTGGATGGAAACCTGGGGGAGGGGGGGAGGGAGGGAGGGAGGGAGGGGGAGGGGGAGAGAGAGAGAGAGAGAGAGAGAGAGAGAGAGAGAGAGAGAGAGAGAGAGAGAGAGAGAGAATGTCATCAGTGAAAACTTGCTTTCTTACTGTGAAGCTACCTAAATATATGTTCAACATGTCATTGCTTCCTCTCTCTTGCACTCTCTTAAATTACCAAAGGATCATTATCACAAGCATCAATGTTCTAGGCTAGCATGGCCATTTGACTTTTTCTGTTTCATTTAAAAAAAATAGTAGCGTTCCTGGGCTCTGTAAATGAGCTGGTGGTAAAAGAATGACTATTAAGCTCAGAAGTGACCAACTAACAAACAGTGAATTTTTCTTCACCAACAGATGCTCCACAGCTGCTGGACTCCACAACCCTGCTCAGTACCCAGTCCATGGAAGCATTGAACACAGTAGATTCAAGAACACACCCCTGATGAACGCCAGAATCAACTGGGAAGAACAAAGAGGTTCTGTCTCCACTCACAGTACCAGAGTAGAGGGCAAACACTTTATGAAAATCAACAAAGGCTGCAAAAAACTCTGCCGATATTCGCATTTGCTCTCAATGAGAGCCCTCAGTGCTAGGATGTGGTCAATGGTGGACTTTTTCGGTGTAAAACCAGACTGCTCCAGACGTTGGTAGTTGAGCAGGTGATCAAGGATCCTATCGAGGATGACCTTAGCGAGGACCTTGCAATGGCAGGAATATTCATGTCTCTGGTGACTCTTCCTATGAAGTCAGTAGGCCGACTGGGAGAGCATGGGGTATCATGAGGTCGCTGGAAATGGGCGCATGGCGCTCCCGATATCTATGCAAATGGACGAAGGTTCAAATCTTTAGAGTCCTGGTGCTTCCTGTCTTTCTATATGGTTGTGAGACATGGACACTATCCAGTGACCCGAGATGAAGACTATATTCCATTGGTACTGTGTCTCTTCAGAGAATCATTGGGTATCGCTGGCTTGACTTTTGAGTTGAACAAGCAGATGCTCACGGAGTCCCGAATGACACACATTACCTACATTGTTAGGGAGCGTCAGTTACTGCACTACGGCCATGTGGCGCAATTCCCAAGGGTGATGGATCAGGCCAAGGGGATGCCCATGTAACACCTGGCTACGGTAGGTATATGGTCATTTCTGGAGGAAGGGACTGGAACATGTGCTTGCCTTGGGGGTTGCCAACTTTGATTCTGAGCTGTTTCACTGTGTGGTGGGTGCGGCAACACACAGTACCACTGTGTGTTTCCTGACCTAAGCTGTGTCCAACTCCAATCATAGAGAGAGACAGTGGCTTCAGGTTTTTCTTCTAACCCAGTTACTTAAAGGTAGAATCCTTTATGCCTACAAAAATATATTTGTAATGCCGGGTAACTTTAAATTCCCTTGCACCTCATCATCAGAGTCTTTGTTTTGCAAATGTGTCAGTCAGCACAAGCAGCCAGTAGCTTGCTCACTCATCCCCGACCAAGGCGGCTGAAGTCAAGTCAGACACCAAATTCTCAAAGCTGAAGTCTTTATCTGGGGGTGAGGTACCTGGAATTGTATAGGGTAAATAATATATCGTTATCTGAAATACATACATTTCATGTGTTCCATGTCTGCAACAATCTGTGTAAATGAAGGATGACAGGAAATGCAAACCAATAAATGTTGAACACATAACTAAACTTTTTTCATGTTATAGTAACATGATTGGTATTTGTCAACAACACCTGAATCAAATCACCATGTAAGAAATTGCAGCCAGAATAAACATAGACAGAAAAATAAATTTTTTTTAAAAATTAAATTAAAAGACTGTAGTTCTTCAATGTTTAAAACTTCATATATGTGGCAAACAAATATTTACTCTTAACTATCAAAAAAAGATAAATACAGACCTGCTTGTGCTTCTGGAATGTCGAGAGGAGGTGTAGCTTTTTGGAGGAGTTTTCCCTTTCTTTTCTTTTCTCTTTCGGTCATCTCTGTCTTTTAAGATATCTTGAGTACTTTTTGACTTGCTGTCTTTTCTTTTATCTCTGAAGAGGACACATCAAAGCAGAGTTGTTTAGGTTTTACTACAGCTACTAATGAAATGTTTTTCTAATACTAATGAAGAAAATGGCTGGTTTTCTACTTTTGCAAATAACAATCTTACTAAAAAGTTAATAATTTTAAAATGCAAAGAAAACTGCCACTTTTAATAAATGGATTTTTATACTATAACAAACTATTTTCACAGACCTGGAATGGCTTCTAGAACGTCTGCGTTCTCTTGAACGAGATCTCTTTTTGTGTGAGCTCCGTGAACTTTGCCTTTCTTGTGGCCTTGATCGGGACCTGCGTCTAGATGTACTTCTGAAAAATATAAATGTAAACTTATTTTTTAATACAGTATACCACAAAAATGACACTATGGTAACTAATTAGACACAAATTCGCAAAATATAAAACCACAAAGCACCACAACATTTTCTGATGTCCCACTCAAAACCATTTCAAAGTATTATCTTAAAACAGATCTATTATAAAAATAAATCCTGAGAGGAAAAGACTAGGGAGACGAGACGTGATCTTCATGGAAGACACTTAAAAGACCCGCGAGACGAAAGAGATTGGCCACGGAGTGTCTCGCGGGGACCTTAAACATGAGACATGCCGCCCTACTTACATCCATCCATCCATTTTCCAACCCGCTGAATCCAAACACAGGGTCACGGGGGTCTGCTGGAGCCAATCCCAGCCAACACAGGGCACAAGGCAGGAACCAATCCTGGGCAGGGTGCCAACCCACCGCAGGAAACACACAAACACACTCACACACCAAGCACACACTAGGGCCAATGTAGAATCGCCAATCCACCTAACCTGCATGTCTTTGGACTGTGGGAGGAAACCGGAGTGCCCAGAGGAAACCCACGCAGACACGGGGAGAACATGCAAACTCCACGCAGGGAGGACCCGGGAAGCGAACCCAGGTCCCCAGATCTCCCAACTGCGAGGCAGCAGCGCTACCCACTGCGCCACCGTGCCGCCGCCCTACTTACAACCAATACCAAATAAGACCACAGGCAGGAAAACACTCAGTCGTGTAAAGGCTTTTAGTAGACACAGATCCAGGGCTCTCAGCACATATAAAGCGTTGAAGGACAATACGTTATAGATGAAACGTCGATGACTAAGCGAAGAAGAAAGAGCCAAGCAGAAAAGACTGAAAAGAGACCCAAAAGTGTAGGGGAGGAAAAAAATGCAAAAAAGAAAAAGAATAATCTAGGTGCAAATTCAGAAAATAAGGACAGTAATAATCAGCCCAGAACAAGTGGAACTGAAAAAAAGCAGGTCCAATAGGGCTCAGAAATAAAAGACAAAGAGTAAAAGACAAAGTGGAACTTCATAAAGACGTTCAAAAGTGTTGGCGTGATACACATGCAGAGCAGGTTAGAGATTATGAAAGCATTGGAATTCGAAAGGCTCAAAAAAAAAACAAAAAAAACCTTAGCGTGATACAAATGTAGAGAAAGTTAAAGAATATGAAAGCAGGAAAATTTGAAAGTGTCAAAAAAAAGATAGTAAAGATCGCAGTAGTGCAAACAAATGAAAATTATTACTCGAAAAAGAGGAAATAATCACCACAGACCAGGTGTAATTGGGAAAAAAAAAGCAGGACAAAACGAGGTCAGAAATAAAAGACAGAGTAGAAAACAAAGTAAAACGTCATAAAGAGGTTAAAAAACAAGGGGGCCAAACACATGCAGAACAGGTTAGAGATAAAGAAAACAGTGGAATTTAAAAGACTCAAAAAAACGTAGGTGCGATACACATGCAGAGCAAGATACAGAATATAAAAACAGAAAAAAACTAAAGTGTCAAAGAAAAGAAAGTAAAGATCGCATTAGCGCAAGCAAAGAGAAATTATTACTTGGAGAAATAACGGAAAGGCAAATAGAATATATGGACATAGATGATATGTCAGAAGTATGTAAATATTGTATGGCTTTGAAGTTTAAGTCAGAGACTTGTAGATCGTCTAATTCATGTTGCCATCAGGGAAAAGTAGTGTTTAAAACACAATGAGGAGGCATATCCAAGAGATTAAAAGATTTGATGTTTGGGGAAAGTGAAATCCACAAACACTACAGGCAAAATATCCAAGTCTACAATAATCTTTTCGCATTATTCAATGCTCAAAACGTAGATTTACACAGGAATGGACCATATGTTATGAGAATCTGTGGTCCAGCAACAATTAAAGCAATGACAAGTTTAATTTCGAAGAAGCCACAATTTGGTCAGGTGTATATTTATGATCATGGAGAAGCGATGCAACATAGAATCAAAAGAGTTAAACGATCGGACGTATTAGAAATTATACAGCCAATAATGGATACAAATCCATACATCCAAAAGTATCTCACTTTACACAAAATTTATCTGCAAAACACGCATGCACAAAAAGTTTTCTTGGATTTCTATATGAATCAGAAAGACCATGCACGCATATATAATAAACCAACATGTGACGAATTATCAGCGATAATAGTTTAGAAAGATGGAAATATCAATAACTGAGCAGATATTCGCATTTATCCAAAAGCAAAACATGCATTGACATTTCTGTCTAATAATTCACCACATGATGATCCATTACTCTTTCCTTTGCATTTCCCAGATGGAGAAACAGGATGGTCATACAATATGAAATACATGAATTCAGAAAAACAAATAACACCAACACAATTTTTCGGGGAAAAATTAGCGATATGTTCCAATGTATTTAACCCACATCTGTCATCTCAACGTCTAATGCAACATCACATTATTAATGCATAGCAAAATGTCGAAGCCAATCGTCTTTTCTTTATTAAATCGAATCAAGCAAGACCTAGAACGGAACATATGCAAGGTCTTATTGATCACGTTCAAAATTCAAATATCAATAGTTCAGACAAATTCAAAATAGGTAAAGCAGTAATATTGCCATCATCTTATCAAGGTAGTCCATGAGCATTGCAACAATTATATCATGATGCAATGGCAATATCCAGAACTATTGGTCGGCCAGATTTATTTATTACAATGACGTGCAATCCACAATGGCCAGAAATCTGGAGATTCTTGAAAACAATGCCACCTGCTACATTGGCTCAGGATATTCCGACTTTCATAAGTAGATTGTTTTATCAGAATGTCAATTTTATTGAAAGAACTCGAAACGGTGTTCTGTCAAATCAGAGCATACATTTGCACAAATCGAATTTCAAAACAGGGTTTACATCACATGCATTTATTTGTTACTTTGCAAAAAAAAAAAAAAGATTAACTGCTGATGATATACATCGTTTTGTCTGTGCTGAAATTCCAAACAAAGAAACCTATCCTGAATTATGGTACAAAATCATTAAACATATGTCTCATGGACCTCATTTAAAAGATTCAGCATGTTGGGACTCAAAAGATTCCAAATATTGCTTTTATTGAAGTTCTGAAATAAAAGTGAAACTAATGAAATAGTAACAATTCCAAGAAAAAAAACAATCTTAAAAGTGTGTATCCAGAAAACCAAACACGGGGGTTGCGGAGCAAAGCGAGCAGGGGGCAAAGACTGATGAATAGGGTAGAAAACTTAATCACAATCTTTTTTCTTCTTGCCAGTATCAATGGCAGCCAGAATTTCCAACCTTTTCTATATGCAATTTGCTGCCATTTGTTCTTTTGTGAGTCAAGATAAAAAGTTTAAGAAAACAGAGGTCACGTTCAAAAAAAAGAATCGCTGGAGGCATAAATTTAGAAGCACAAAATATAAACACACGCTCATATTCAACCAAAAAAAATGTGATGGGCATGAAGGTGTTCACAAGGTAAAATGTTGGCAAATTTATGAAACATGTTGGAAACTGGTCAAGTAAAATAAACATTAGGTAAGCTCA